>NC_066883.1:1376946-1676946 GCF_022985175.1 Labeo rohita | reverse complement strand
ATTCACACTCTTACCTAGATAACGATACACACTCCTATTGTGTCACAACAGCAACTCACAGAACAGCGCCATGAGCCGCTGAACAGACAGAAGCAACCGATTCGGAGCTCATCGATGCGCGCGCAGCAGGCATTACCAATCAAACATGATCGTCAATCGCGTTCACCTTGTTCTCATGATCGCGCAAGACAAGTACCAAATGAAATCATTTTTTTCTATTCATGCATTTCTCTGCGACAAAGTCGTCATTTGATCACAAGATCTTTTTGATTCTTAAAACTTGGATTGTGTGTTTGTTTTACGTGTTGATGTATGCAGGCTGAGTGAAATGTTTTTTACTGGAAAAAAGCCAGTTTGAGATCATATTTCATATTTTTGGTCGGAATGTAGCCTGTTATGGACAAGGCAGTTCTGTCGCATTTGTTTAAGAGAAAAAAGTAAGAACACTTCACTGGGCTGTCTATGAGATGAGGTATAGAGACAGACAAATGGAAAAACAGACAAAACACATTTAAATGTGAAGGTAATGGTAAACATGATTAGTCTCAAATGCTGAAATAAAAGTTCGACTACTTGGGCTACACAAAATGTTTTTTAAAAGTCAAACTTACGTCTTAATAATTCCGTAGTATTTTTTGAGGAAGGAAAAACACACAGGAAATGTTCACATTAAAGTAAAGATTTAAAGATATGCCTAATCCTCAAAATACTGAGACTGTTTTACTCAGCCTATTAACCGCTTACAGATTAGGCTACGTGAATGTGCAATTGCCTCAAAACTGCAGCTTTAATATGTGTGACGTCTTGAACATTAAAGAAAAAATGAAATATTATTTTAGGAAGATTTTTAATTGATTATTAGTATTATTATTATTATTGTCTTAAGATGTCTGCCTGAGATGGGTAAAATGCTTAGCTCTGAGAATAACTTTTTTGCAGCGTTTGTATAGCAAATGCTTGTGCTTAAATCATGCATTTACATAAATATACGAGAGAGAGATAAGATAAATATTTCATTATGAATTATTAACGGTGAGATGATGAGAACGTGCGTTTTGTTTTGTTTTTTTGTTTGTTTTTTATCAATAAAAGACGTCTGGTTTTGTCATTTACCGCCGATCTAATATTCTTGCTGTGTTTCATGGTTCTGTTCATTTTTATTTAATTTATTGATTTATTTTATTCGCTCTTGATGCCCAAATGCGTTTATTTAGCATGACGGCTAATTAACCATTTTATGCAAATATGAAATAATGTCACTAAGTTTTTGTACTTAAATAGCAATAAAACAGCACAGAATCTCTCTTTGAAAAAAAAAAAAGTTTAAGTCATCAGGCAGCAGTTGCTAATAATGGAAACAATTGTCTTCTGAGTGATGAAATATTAAACTTAAAAAAAAAAAAAATTAAATATTTTATTTTATACTGTAAGACATTTTGATTGAAAACAACCGTGAAGACAGCAGATGTTATAGCACGTTTCACCTACTTTATTAACGCTTTACTATAAGCTCCACGAAGCCATTTGTTACGGTTGTTATAATATACCCAAATACCAAGAATGTGCAATAGGTACACGTTGACTAAATTGTTCAAACTGGTAGTTTTTATGTAGATTTTCTAAATAATTTCAGAACAAGATGTTCGTTCTTCATATTATGATTACATTTATAACTATCACATATGGAAAACACCTTCTCAAAGACCATTGCATTAAATATATACGGTATAAAACAGACTGTTTAAGAAGGTTAAATAATTAGCCCGCGATAAATCAAGCCTTACAGCTGTTTTCTGTAAAGATTCAGCTTTTATTTCTCATCCACAGACGAATTGTGGGTCAAAATGAAATACTTAATGATGTTGTTACTGCGTGTGTCACTTCCATGATCACAAATGCATCTTTTTCTTTCCCCTTCTCTTTGCTCTTTTCGTTATCTCTATCACGCTCTCTCGTTTTCCAGCTCAGATCAAAGAGTCGCGGAATAAGATGTCCACGGCGTGCCCTTTGCATCAGTTTTGGCCTCGTCCCAGCAGAGCTTTCCACCACCATCATCATCATCATCATCATCATCATCACGCTGCCTGGTGTTTCCAAACTCTAAGCAGTCCGCGCTTAATGACATTAATTTGCTGCTCTTGTCAATCTTGGCCAATAGCGAGCATGGAAGGGTGATGTGGATCTGAAGGACAGATAAGGTTCCCCCCACCCCACCCCATCATCCCAGCCCGCCTCTATGGGAAGGGGGCTCGTGGTGAGGGAAGGTAACGCGCGCGGATCAAGGGGCAGACGCTTCGCCAAGTATAAATAGTGTGACTTCAATAGTGAATCGGCAGCAAGTCCGTACACTCCGCAACAAGAGGAATTGTCAAAGATCTCATCTCATCATCTCGCATTTAGGCCGATAGAACGAGAACACTGTTGATGTCTTATGGTAGACTGCTGAGGATCTAAAGAGAAGACTGTGTGTGTGTTTTTTTCCTTCTTCTTTTTGGGTGCAGTGATGGAAGAACTTACCGCGTTTGTCTCCAAATCTTTTGATCAGAAAGTCAAGGAAAAGAAGGAAGTGATCACGTACCGGGAGGTACTGGAGACCGGTTCGGTGAGAAATAGGGAGAGCCTGTCGGTGGAACCTGTTCGCGAGGAGGTGAACAGTATTACGCGGAGCGGCGTGCGCTCATCGCCGGCCAGGGAAGCAGACATGCTCGCGTCAGAGAGAACCAGAGACTCGAGCAGTCCCAAACTTACAGACGGTGAGTGTTTCTTTTATTTTTTTTTATAACGTTATATCGCAGGACATTTAGGAAAATTATTTTATCACGCTTTCTTCTTCAAAGGCCTGTTTATTTTCTATCTATACTTTGAGTTTTACAACTTCTTCGATTTCGAATTTATTTGATTTTAATTTAAAGTCACACTAATTTCGTTCAGGCTACAAGAAACGTGTAATAATTTGACTATCGTCGCTGTCATAATATGACTGAAGCAGCCTGAAAATAAACAATCAAAAGTTAACAAGTGATAAAATCGAGCGCTGTATCGTTGTGGCTGTATTTTTGTTGGGTAGTAGGCTAGATGCATGTGGGCCTGTATATTTTTTATTTAAGAAATTTTAGTTGTCAAACTTCGTAGCCTCGAAGAGGTCACGGCGTTTGAAAGATTTACAGATTATCCACGAGATTACCATCTATAGACATAAAAATTGTAGGCTACCCTTTTGTAGATATACATTAAGGCTTTTATAGGCTATTGCTAAACAGAAAAAAAATGTAGAAAACAAACAAATTATGTGCCAGTGTATTATAAATCACTGCGCATTTTATGTACGAGACACGCTAAAGGCCTATGTTTCAATTAGGCTATTTGAAGTCTGAGATTAAAAATGATATAATAATACTAATAATAATAATAATAATAATAATCATCATCATAATAATAATGTGAACAGCGGGTCTTTTCGATAAGACGTAACTATTATTTTTCCTTCAGAAGCACTAAACATCTAATTGTGAACACATGGGCTATTGTTTTTAATACAGGTTAACTGTTATTTTGACAGCTGGGAATTTCATTCAGCTTCGTTAATTGTTGTCTTTATTGATTTCATTTTCCTAACATCAAGCCGTTTTGCTAGGCTGTTAATTTCACGTGCAATGGGATAATATTCCTGTCATAAGCATCCGGTTGAGAGAGACTCTCCATGCATATGTATAAAGCGTAAATAATTAAAGAGCCCTGTGTAGGACAAAACATCCGTGACCGACATCAGTGGGCACACACTGCCCTCTTTTCACAGCACTGGATGAAGCGTTCATTCGTGTTTTCTGCTGCGTTTTCAGGTAACACAGATATGAAAGAACGCAAAGAGGATTGTAAGCCGCTGGAGGACGAGACACAGACTAAAATCAAGCAGAGAAGGAGTCGGACTAACTTTACCCTTGAGCAGCTGAATGAGCTGGAGAGACTGTTCGATGAAACGCACTATCCGGACGCTTTTATGAGAGAGGAGCTGAGCCAGAGACTCGGGCTGTCGGAGGCCAGGGTACAGGTCAGCCACTGCATGTGCTGTCTCCATGTGTGCTGTGTATGGTTTCCCTTGCCACAGAAGATAAACACTTGCGATTAATGCTAATGTTGAGCGTAAGAGGCCTTGTGCAATTGCACATGAAGTGCAAAATAATTCACTGAATTATTTAGGCTGCATATAGGTGATTGTATATATAATTAACGTGTTATTATTATGTAATTACATCCTGGTACGTGCAACAAGAACGCCTGTAGGTAGGCTAATCAGTTCATTAAACTACTGACACATGAGCAATGTAGAGCCTCTGAAATAATTTGTGAGTTTTAAGAGATTAAAAATTGAAATGCATTTTAAGTCAAATCGATTAATAAAAAAAGAGTAATATAGGTAGGCCAAAACAAATAGTTTCAAGTGTTACATGGGCACTCCTTGTGGCTAACGGCTAAACACAAAGTTTCCAGCACAGAATGACGTTGTTATTATTAGTATTATATGTGCGCATTTACATAGCCTACCTCAGTGTGGAAAATAAAACTAGATATCAGCTTATGTGTTGAATGGTGAAAAAAAGTGATATTAAGCCGCTTAAATCAACGCCGCTGAGCTATAATGAACCAAACAACGAACCGAAATTATTCCCTGATTTGTGCGCATTGGCCTGCAGGCAACATCTGTAGTGTGCTTTTTAGGATGGGGAAGACCATCTGCACAGAAACATAATAAGGCTCAATATATGTGTAACAAGAGACGAGCGACTGAGCCGAATAATGACATTCAACATAGACATTGGCTCTGGTGTGATTGATCAGAAGAAAAAAACAATATCTTATTTCATCCTCTTTTATCTATTCATTCCTTGGGTGGGGATATAAAATTCACTCTTTGAATACATTGGTCCTTTTAAAAATGAGCTCAAAAGACCTCCCTGGAAAAAGTTAAACCATCGTCTCTCTTTGGGATCTTACCAAAGGGCATTGTCCCAAGCAAGGCCTGCGGATTTACATAAATTATCTATCATTTTTACCCAAATAAAGATCTGATGCTCTTTTCATATTCAGTATTCACAGACAAGGCCACACCGCTGGCTCAAAGACTACACACTGCCATTTTAGCGGATAAAGTCATAACGTCCTGGCCGTATCGGCGTTTATTATATATTTATGATCGTCTTTCCATTTTCACTTACAGCAGAAATATCATGCAAATACCGTGTCGATTGCTCGTTATGCTGAATCAAAAATAATGAATAAACAGTGCACTGGAACTATGCGCGATTCAAAACAGATGCACCAGAAACAATCATTTTTTCAAATCTCTAATGCCCATAACATAGGCTGTATAGCAAAGAAATGTAACACAAACTTTCTTTCGGATATAAGCAATTAATGTCTCAATTTTAGCCTGCTACTGAAGTCCCATGCTGGGTATTTGCTATCAGAGGATCACTTTGCTCCTTCTGGGACTCTAATCCCTGGATAGATTAAACCATTGGAGAAAGACGATATATTATGGCACCGTCTCAGATGCATGACTTGGAGATTCTGTTTCTTTTCGTTTTGTTTAACATTTTAACCAATCTGTTTGTTTTGTGGCCGCTTTCTACGTCAATTCGCCGCTCGTTATAGAGATATAATAATTAAAATGTGCGGTTACGCATTATGAATATTTTAGAGGTCCTCAGGGATACATAGTTTTACTGAGACTGTTGTCATTTTGGGAGGATTTACACATGCCCTCACCAACAGCTGTCAATCAATGTCTTTCAGGTTTGGTTTCAGAACCGACGGGCCAAATGCAGAAAGCAGGAAAATCAGTTGCATAAAGGTGCGTTGGATTTAAACGCTTCACATGCAGTCGAATGGTTTACAAACGACATTACACAAAATAAATAAGGAATTGCTATTACGCAAGTCGTTTTGTTTATTTTGGTTTTCTGTTTCATTAAAACCATACTGTTTTTGTTGATAATTCATCGGATTTATGAATAAAAATCGTTTATATAGGCTTCAGCCAAATTCATTTTTAAATATTTTAAGTGTATTTACTGTAAAATATGATAGCAATTCAAGCAGTGTCTCGTTGTTGAGCACACACAAATAAAAACTCAATGTCAACAATTTTTTCAGGAGTTCTCATCGGAGCGGCGAGTCAGTTTGAAGCGTGTCGTGTCGCTCCATATGTCAACGTGGGAGCTCTGCGCATGCCATTCCAGCAGGCAAGTTACACTGAAAGCCCAATGCTGAGGCGTCCTACAACAATTCCTTTGAATCTCTTTCCTTTTGCCATTTTATTTGCTCGACTGTCACTAGAACTGAGAAATTCTGACGAAGGATATCCGTGTAGGCTTACCGTTGTTATTGCATATAAATGAGTTGATATTTGTGAATTTTTCGCGTTTACTTAATGGATTTGAATCATATTCAGGGGGGGCAGATAGTTGCCAGCACAGCGGAATGCAGGTGTCCGAATGCATTTTTAATGATGATAAATATGCAATTGATCCAGTGCCCAGTAACAGCTCTGCATATAGTCTCTCTTAAGTTAATGTGTTTCTCCCCCTCTCTTCCCACCCGTGCGTCCATAGGATAGTCATTGCAACGTGCCGCCCTTCTCCTTTCAGGTGCAGGCGCAGCTGCAGCTGGACAGCGCCGTGGCCCACGCGCATCATCACCTGCACTCGCACCTGGCGGCGCACGCGCCCTACATGATGTTTCCCGCCCCGCCGTTCGGGTTGCCCCTGGCGACGCTCGCGGCGGAATCCGCCTCGGCAGCTTCGGTGGTGGCGGCGGCGGCGGCCGCGAAAACCACCAACAAAAACTCGAGCATCGCGGATCTGAGACTGAAGGCGAAAAAACACGCGGCGGCGCTGGGACTGTGACGTCACCGAGCATAGTGAAGCGAACGACAGAAAGAAAAAAACAAACACATTATTTATGTTTTTCCTATGAAGGACACGCGAGAGAAAAAGGATAGGCTATTTATAAGAACACAAACTGTGAAGTGGACAAACTTTACGTGGACCTTTTCGCGGATGGAGGGACAACTACAACATGTTGAACTACGAGAAAAGAAAAAAGAAAAAAAGAAGCTGAACTTTTAGTGAACTTTTGCAGAAGAAGTTGAATCTGAATATAATGATATAAAGCAGCTGGGACGATTGTTCGGCTGTTTGTGTGACAACGCCAACATTTCTGCTTTAATACGTTATTAGTAATTAATGAAAATAAAGAGGCTGGCCTCGTTTTATTTGAAACAAAGTTTCTCTGTGGATATTTGTGAAATATTACAGAAATCACTTTTGTTGCCAAACATGAACACTCCAGTGTTAAACATGCGTTTCTGTCCTCACGGATAAAACACGATTTAAGTTAACGTTTATGCTCTTTGAGTTCTGAAACAAAATAAACGAGCATTAAGTGAAACGACGATTGCTTATCAATGAGTGTATTGTGAATATAATCCAATATCAGGTGATTATTCAGTGGAGAGTCTCCGTCAGATGCCCAGTTCGCATTAACACACATCAGGCTTTTATTCTCGGTGTACAAATCAAATTCAGGTAATACACTAATATTGATATGGTACGGGCACGTGTAAAATACCTATGTTAATACCGACAAAATTGATTTTGGTTGTTTTATGCTTCATCAAGGCATTGTGGGAGCACTCTGGATTTCCTCTGCTGTTTCTTTTCGTTCTTGTTCCTTCATCTCTTTCTCAGTGTGTACAACCATGTGAATCTCTAAATGTAA
The DNA here is from genome assembly GCF_022985175.1 of Labeo rohita. Lineage (NCBI taxonomy): Eukaryota > Metazoa > Chordata > Actinopteri > Cypriniformes > Cyprinidae > Labeo > Labeo rohita. The sequence continues at coordinate 1,669,167 of NC_066883.1, read as the reverse complement.
TGTTCATGTTTTATAAGGGTTATAAAAGAGCATCGACTGCGGGCACTCATTTTTATGATATCTATGATTTTATCATGACTGTGAAACGTGAGCTCACCTCAACACCGTGTTTTCGATTCATAAAATAAATGTAAAAAAAGACTGTAGCATCTGTGTCGTGGTATATACGGAGTTCGTATGATTTCATTTTTCCTTTTGCTGAATAGGTGCGTGTGATGGAAGCGTTTAAACAGAGTCCTTCACGTGCACTTGATTCTTTTACAATTGCTCTGGCGCTGGCGGCGTCTTATAATGCAGTGTCTGAAATTATACAATGTAAATAGGCCTAATGAAAAAAAATCGACCCGTTTCTTTTTAGTTTGGATGATTCTGTGACGCATTACACAACGTTAGTTTTTTATTATTATTAATGATAATGCTATTATAACGTCTTGCCAAAAATCATTAAAAATTTGATTAGGTAAATACATATTTAGTTATTGGGGAAAACGTTTATCATAAAATCACACACGGAGCCCTTTCAGCTCTGGATGTTTGAAACATATGGAGACTGCCGCTGGGACTGAGCTTCATAGCACGCGCTTCTTCTGCAGTGAAAATTCAAAATAACACTTTAGAAAAAAGAGAAGGAATAAATATTTTGTATGAATATTTTTGTTTTCATTTACTTAAATAAATGAGACTAAAATATGTATTAGCCCAACAATATGTACTGAATACGTAATCGTAATTACATCGTAATTTATATATATACTCATTCTTCTGTAGCTTCATCAGCCCGCTTATCGAGATCTAAAGCGTTTCTCTTGAGAATCTGATAAATACCAAATGGCATCTCCTATCGTGAATAACCTGTCTGGTCAGATTACTGTCTGGATACAGAGTACAATGTTTTGGCCTATTAATTAATACTGCTTTAACAAAGGCGCGGTATAAAGAGGGCTTGTGTATCCAGCTCAGGGCTGGACTCGGACGCCAGTGCTATTGAATTATTGATTCTTCTTACTGCCTAGTTGAGACAAACTTGTGAATGAGGAATCGCTGTTCAGAGGACGAAAGGTGGGTATTAAAAAATTGCGCTTCTCCCCAATTCGGATAAATTCGCCAGCAGATTTGGACATTGAGCATTGGATGTACACATACATTTATTTATTTATTTTTCTCTTTTCTTCAGTTTTACTGAGTAGGTTAAGTGAGAGTCACTTCGGTAAACAGTGTGACCTTGAACTCGAGCTAGAAAGTGATTTTACAAAATAGACATCTAGACTGCAAACTGCACTATAAAAAAGTTTAGCACATTAAATATGACAATAGCAACCTATATTCTAAAATATTAGGCATTATTATAAGAATTCTTCGAGCTGCTGTCCGGTCTTGAAAGTTTATTGTAGTATTTACAGCAAGGGCATGTAAAATGTGTGTGACTAATTGGAGGACTAACACTGAACTTCCGGGGTGAGACAGAGGTTAAAGAACTGATGGGAGTCAAACGATTTTAGGATCTTTTTTTTTTTTTTTTAACAAAATGATGTGTTTAGAATTTTACAGACGAACCAGTCTGTTTTCTCTCATAACGCGATAAATTACTTTATGAAAACAAAAATAAGGAGATTTCCTTTCTTTGTAGGATCCCACAATGGGGAAAAACCCATTAGCCACTACATGAAAAATGTAATTTGGTATGCTTAGGCAAGCATAGGGACTTATCGGAAGAGTTTAACATGACTTTTCCTCTGGCTCGATTGTTAGAGAATGTGCTAACAATGCCAAGAGCATGGCTTTGCTCCAAAGGAACACACACACGCTAATAAAACTCAAATGTGCTGCGTTGCAGATGCATGATGGTAAAAGAGATTTGGTGCTATTTAATGCAGTTGATTTATTGATAATAATTGTTTAATGATTATAGAGATTAGTGTTCAGTTTGTTGGGCATTCAAGAGAAGCCTCTTTCAGTCCATTCACAAGTGTTTTAAGTGAAACGATTTGCTGACACTCTGGTAAATTTGGAAAATAAAGTATGTTATCAAATTTTGACTAGCAGGTCCTCCACTTGCTTTAAAAATATGAGTGCATCTTGCAATTTTGTTTTTTAATTAGCAGTCTTGAAAACACATACTGACACTCAGCATACAAAACATGACACAAACTGCTAAAAGCGACCACAAAAAACAACAACAGCAGCACAAAACTTTAAAATTTAGTAAAAAATACAAGAGATTATTGTAGTCGCAGCTAGTCATCATAATTATACAGTACGACACTGCTAATCCCAGTCATGAAATGGCCAATTTCATCACATAAATTTAAAGAATGACAGTGTTTGTTTATTGTAATTACTGTTGTCCAGTAAACTCCAACAGTTCATTTATATGTAACAATACCTTACAGTGACAGTAAATTGAATTTACAGTATGCTTTTTAGAGATTTAGTGACTCTTTGACCCAAGGATATGGTGTCACATCATGTCTAATTTGCATTTGGATAGCATTGGATATTGCACTTTTTCTTTCAGCGTTAAGCCTTATCAATCTACAAGTACTCAAGGAGACAACAGGACGGGAGCACTGAAGTACTTTTAGATTAATGATGGAGAGAGCAATCATTTTTTCCCACACTCTCTTCAGTCAACAGGCTTCGCAGCAGCACAGAGCCACGCCGGCTCCACATTCCTACAGTACGTCTTCCTCTCCTTCATCTCTTTCCCTCTTCTGCAACGATCTTTAAGATGCACAAGTGTGACTCACCGGAGTGGGAGGTTCACACAAACCGTATCCCAGCCTAGAAAAGCTACTGAGAAGCATTTGAACCCCTGTAAACTTCAAGCAGTTAACCCTGCATTGACGATAAGAACAGTAAAGCAGCATTTTGAGGGTCAGGCTCATCCCTTGAGCTGTCTATGCTGTATATCTGAGCTTCATGACCTGTTGCTAAATTTACCACTGTACAACTTGCCAGACAGTTAATGCTGAACAGTCTTCAGGCTTTCCGCTTTTATCGTGCGGCCGAGCGGACCGGTGGTGCTTCTGCCCATTACGGAGGCACCGTATCTACACTTAAGTTGTTTTATTGTTAAATCTGAAGCAGGGAAAGTTCGGCGTCTCCGCCGAAGATGACATATTAAATATGTCTCTGCGCCCATAAGAGAGACAGAGCGAGGCAGTGTGTTTGAGAAAATGTCAATGAATGTTGAATCAAACTTCGAAGCAGTCATGAAAGGAGGTGAGGAGAGCGAGAGAACACAAAGATAAGGTAGCTCTCCAAAGGTTTGCCTTTGTTATATATTAAGTGCTGCGAAAGAGAAATGTGCGCACATCATCAGACAAAAGACAAGCAACATCAGGGGAGAGCAAGGAGATGAAAGTCAGACTTCAAAGGTGCGAAATGGAGTGAAAGCGAGACAGAAACCTGCCTAAAACTTGCCCAAATACACCAATTAAAGCAGCCCATCGCTTGGATTCATCCTGTGTATCGCAAGCAAAGTGTGCAATTCGAAAAGGCCCTCGATGGCGCTCAGTCGAGATGAAAACAACAGGACTGACCAAATAAAGGCCTGTTTCATAAAGGCTGGGAAAAAGGGCAACACTCGAAGCAATTTCATCTATCTGTCGAGAATAAAGCTGCACAATACTAAATGAAGTCAAACAAAGTGAGGAATTGTTGTTCGGCATCCTGTTTAGGTAGTGCGGACGGACCGGCAAATCTTTGACGGACTATGAGCATTTATTTATTTTCGATGTAATTCCTGTTGCAGCTGGCACTCACGCAACTCAATAACAACAATTAACCGGCCCTGAAGGGAGGACAAAACCGAGGCATTTCATGCCCGCGAAGCCAAAATCACACAAGACGTAAAATGTATTTACCCTTGTGATAGTAATACTGTAAGTTTATTCTCTCCAGTTGAAGTTGTAAATTAATTTCCCCTTTTATTTATTTTACTTGAATATATTTTCATCAAGACGGAACGTTGGAATATTCTTTGAAACAATGTGCTATGACAATAACCATACACTCACGTCATGTGATATTTATACTAAGAGTCTTGAATTACACAAATCTCAGTATGAACTCTACCGCTTTGTTGAAGTCACTATTGTATACAGAAATTAACAGAGTGTGTCTCAAAACAGCTGGCTGAGTATGGCAGTTCATAAACCGGGCAAGAAAGTGCTATAAATCCACTTTCCACACCACTTTTTTTTTTTTTCACCAGGGCATTTAAGAATTCCCTGACCCACCCAAAGGAAAATCTCTCTACGTTTGTATTCTCCAAATGGCTTTTAGAGAATAAATCTCTAAATGAAACAGAATTGCACAAAGGTTCAAAATTCAAATGCCATACTCAAATTTTGATCTTGTCAGTGGTATTAACCAAGTCATCTTGCTCAGAGCAAGGTCACGATTTAATTCGAACCCTAAATGGACCCACTCTGAAGGGTTACCGTATTATAGACCCAAGCGGTCAAGTATGTATAATAGCTCAGGCCAATGTCAGCCGAGCGTGCGCTTGTGGGTTGCGGATAATGCAGATGAATAGATTGTTACTCAATATAAAATTATGTCAAAGTCTTTAAAGAGACAGACTAAGTAGACATGATGTTCCAGGGAAACATCACAGGGGCTGTCAGGGGCAAGCAGGCTTTGATGGAACAGGATTTAACACGGCTCCTACAGAGCTATTGGATTACCTATTTGGCCCAGTGATCTGGCAACATTTAATTAAATAGCCATGCATTAGCGTCCATGTGTGCACGGCTGCTGCGGCGTGTGTGTGCGTGATAGAAATGTTACTTATTCTGAATACAAAATTGAATTTCGCAAGTTTGCCTACAGGTTCAGTATACGGTATATCACTCGTAATCTAAAACATTTAGAAAACTTTAAAACACTTTAGCACTGTGCTCACAGTGCTGTCAGTCATTACACTATTTGAGAACCCTTCACTGTGCCCGTGTAGAGAACGTAGTCTCCTTCTCACAATGTTAATATTTGAAGACGCTGCAGTCACACATGTCTGTGCAGTAAGAAAACGGCATGCTGGTTTCACATCAGGTTTTGCCTTTGCACTGACATTAAACGGTGAAGTCAAACGGGGTCACGTCTGATCCTGGATCAGCCTCTGACTGCATGACAAGCCAACGCCAAAAAGGGATGTGCGCCCGTCATGTGACAGAGGAATGCGAGCGCTGATTCTGCCAGTGGAGGACAGGAGCGATAAAACACGAAGAGATAGAGGCAGAAGAACCCTGGGAGTCACGTTGTCGTGGGATGAGTACAAGAGCGAGGTGGTGCAGACACAAGAGGAGCCCTTTGTCATTTTGGAGAGGGCCTTAAAAACGCTACATCTTATCTTAATGAGTACAGGGGGATCTTTTAACAGGTCACACTCCACCATGTTTGACAGACAGTGTCATCATTTCTGATTCGCCATTTAGGCAAAGAGCTGATACCGGATACACATGAAAACAAACCTGGCTCTATTTAAATTTGGTAGCGGACATTACTGGTCTTGTGTTAAACAATTAATCATTAAGATAATACACAGTAAATGGTTACACTTTGATGGTCCCCTTTAGAAATTAAGTAATTTTGCAACTACATATCAACTAACTCTCATTAGAGTATTGAGTACTGTTAGGTTAGTAGACTGACGTGTATTTGCAAAATTACTTATAGTCAATAGAATGTCCATCAAAATAACGTGCAAGCAGATATTAAACCGACAGTCACTAATACTCTAGTGAGTGCCAGTTGACATGGAGTTGCAAAGTTATTAATTGTAAATAGAATGTCTAAAGGAGACTACCAAAATATACAGTTGTCAACAGTTTACATCACCCTTTCAGAATCTGCAAAATGTTAATTATCTTACAAAATAAGAGACATCATACAAAATGCATTATATTTTTTTTTATTTAGTATTGACCTAAATAAGATATTTCACATAAAAGACATTTACATATAGTCCACAAAAGAAAATAATAGTTGAATTTATAAAAATGACCCCGTTTTAAAGTTTACATACGCTTGATTCTTAATCTGTTGTTACCTGAATGATTCACAGCTGTGTTTTTTGTTTAGTGATAGTTGTTCATGAGTCCCCTTGTTTGTCCTGAACAGTTAAACTGCCTGCTGTTCTTCAGAAAAATCCTTCAGCTATCACAAATTATTATTTTTTTGTTTTGTTTTTGTTTTTAGCATTTTGACTGTATGATTTGAGATTCATGTTTTTACACTAGGACAACTGAGGAACTCATATGCAACTATTACAGAAGGTTCGAACGCTCACCAATGCTCCAGAAGAAAAAAACGATGCATTAAGAGCCAGAGGGTGAAAACTTCTGCACAGAATGAAGATCTGTACATTTTTTCTTATTTTGCCTAAATATCATATTTTTTTCATTTTGTACTGCCCTTCAGAAGCTACAGAAGATACTTACATGTTTCCCAGAAAACAAAACAAGTTAAATTTACCCTGATCTTCAAATTCAAGAAGTTTTCACCCCCATGCATTGTGTTTCCTTCTGGAGCATCAGTGAGTGTTCGAACCTTCTGTAATAATTGCATATGAGTCCCTCAGTTGTCCTCAGTGTGAAAAGATGGATCTCAAAATCATACAGTCATTTTTGGAAAGGGTTCAAATACACAAAAATCCTAAAAACAAAAAGAAAAAAAAACAAAAAACAAAGAATTTGTGGGACCTGAAGGCAAACAAAGGGACTCATGAACAACAATCACTAAAAAACAAACAAACAAACAAACAAACAAACAAACAAAAAACAAAACAAAACACACACACACACACACAGCAGTGGATCATTCAGGTAACAACACAGTATTAAGAATCAAGTGTATCTAAACTTTTGGACAGGGTCATTTTTATAAATTCAACTATTATTTTCTCTTGTGGACTATATGTACATGTCTTCTATGTATGTGTATAAAATATGTATGAAATATTTTATTCAGGATAGTACTAAATAAATACCATGCATTTTGTATGTTCTCTCTTGTTTTGTTAAAATAATTACCATTTTGCAGATTCTGCAAGGTGTATGTAAACTTTTGACTTCAACTGTGTTGCCTAAATTTGTCTTCATATAATGACGAAAAAGTCAAAATCTCAAATTTTGCAAAAACTGGTATTCCTTCTCTGATGACATCAGTTTGACAGCTTGGGCAGAACATCCTTAACCACTCCCCTCCAGAAGGTGTCCTAAAATTAAGCCCTGCCCTTTATTCAATATTCCATTTAAATCAGAAATACCTAACAATAAAGTCGGTCACAACTTCCATTCACACAAATTTTAGTATCAGAATAGTTTTGTATATTTACCATTTTTCTATTTCTCCCCCCAAATGCACCAATTTTTTATGTTTTTAAATTTTTAAAGTCAAGATTGAAATCCATTCGAGCAAGAAAAAAAAAAATCTGAATTTTCTGAAAATATCCAAAAACTGTGGAAAGCTTCTGGAAATTTACTTTGCAACCCTATAGTCAAGACCAAGTCCACATGCTCCAGAGTCCATGACACAACCATAAAAATATGTTCATGACCTCAAGATGTTCTCGGACTTGAACTTGGCCTTGTCATGGACTTTGGTGCATGTGGACTCTGTTTAGTCTCAGACACAAATGAGCTGGTCTCGACTACAACACTGCGTGGGACACCATTCAAAAGTTGTATTTCCACATAAATCCTACTTATTTTATACTAATGGATTAAATGTTAGCATATAGCATGTATTTACATGTACAGCAGCTCTACGTCCTGAGATTCAAACATTAATCAAATATAAATAAATAAAACCGAACATTGTACTTAAATGTGGTTGGACAAGTAAAACAGGAAGACTGAGGAAACAGAGAGAAAGAGTGAGAGGGCGAGAGAGAGAGAGAGAGAGCGATTGACAGCGCACAATGGTAGGAGAGTGGTTCCCGCTGTAAAAGTTTATCCCTCTGGCACCATTATATAAGCATACATATGGGACAGCCGCAATGGAAGACGACACTTTAAATGACATTATTATAAAATGCAATACTCCTGGAATGATCCCTTATTGAATTAGGTCCCATGATCCAAGATGAATTTCCCGGTTCTCTAATCCATCAAGGGGGGAATATTAAAAGATAGGACTCAACTGGCATTAGAATCGCTCTCAGTCTTTACTTTCATTATTTTGAATTAGGGTGCTGCTGGGGGAGAGCCTCTTAATGAGAATTACAATGATTCAGTGGCCTCGACCTGCCTTCTGACAAGTGAAATATTAACTCCTCAGTCATAGCTGTCTGAATTAAAATACTTGGGAGCTGCGGACGTGCTAAATTAAATTGGCCTTTTATGTTCCTTACACGGCTGACCCCCTGTGGGGCTGGAGAAGCAAGGACAGCGGCGGCGCGCGAGTCAAGGTGTGCAAAAGCGAGAAGCGGCGAGACCCCGCCGCTGCCGCGGATCAGAGAGTAGCAGTTACACTTCTTTACCTGCTCGGCAGGTGTTCTTTCTGCGCCTCTACACTGGTTCTTCCTCTCCGCTTCCGTAAAATGGCGCTGGCGCTCAGGCATGCGTGGAACGAGGTCAAGCCCTAGTCATCTTTTCCCACCTAAAACCTCTGGCGTTTATTGACAGCTTGGTATCGAGGCCAGATATGCTGATGAGGATATAACACAAGCGATCAAGGGGCGAGGGCAACCGCAGCCTCAGCGAACGACCGCTCGTATTTAACCGCTCCGTTTGTTGTCTTATCTTGCATTATGCATTCTGACCGCAGCATGCTTTGTTGTATTTGTAAGGTTGCGGCGAGTCAGCCGTTTGACCTGTTGCGTGGCCTCGTGTTTTTAACAAACACTCGGCGTTGTCAAAACATGAAAGAGTCAGTTAGACCGCATCCAATCTTGTAATCAGGCTTTAATAAACAGAGCTCGAAAAATCTACATCCATCTCTGAAAAACTTTTCAACTTGGCAGCTGGCAAAGACACAAGTGGGGGCAGAGCGCATGGTGCGAGCCAGGGCAGTTCTGCGCAGGGGCCTAGCGGTCTTGTACCCGTGCCAATACACCCGCTCACCCTGACTCCGAGGTCACGCTGCCAGCGCTCCGACTCAGGAAAAAGTGGGAGAGCGTTTTCTCCTCCGCCTGTGTCCCCACCAGCGTTTTCCCTTCGCCTGCGCTGCTGAAAGACTCCAGGGTGGACGCATGCCGTTTGAGCTCTTTAGAAACAATCGATTGGCTGGGAGGGCGAGGGGAAAGGAAAGAGGAGGAGGGGAGAACACGGCTTTGACCTTGGAGTCTGGAAATGTTACACTTTAAATCACTGAAATTTTCAAAAATAATAAGACGCCTCAGGACAAGTCACCTTTCCTCGACAAAATAACACCCCGGAATGAATATATGAATGAAAAGAACTAACAAAGAAGCAGCAGGAGAAATAAAGTTTTGTGTAAAAGTAATCAGCCGGTCACGGAGGTCTTGTTTTCAATTTGAGCTACTCTGATCACGTAATATTGCACTTCACAGAGGCCAGTGCTCTTGGCCGCGTAGCACACTTACTCCAGACAAATTTCAAGACATTTTGAACTTGGCTTTTTTTGTGTATAAATTTGAATTGATTTACAACAACTGTTCAAGTTGTCCTAAAAATTATTTAAAGGGATAGTTCGTTATGTCATCATTTACTCATCAGCTCAATTTTTTCCAACCTGTACGCCTTTCTTTCTTGAGCGAAACACATAAGATGATAACGTCTCAGTGTTTTGGACCCCATTTATGATTTACAGTTTCCGTCCATACCAGAAAGGCATTTCGAATGACACGAGTAAATAAAGCCAATTTTCAGTTTTGGGTAAACTGTCCCTCTGAAAATTTGGTAAACCTGCTGACATATATTGATGCATGCAATACTGTGATGTACAATAGAGCTTTTCTTGGGGCTCGGAGCTCTTCCGAAACATAAAATTCTGGTGCACCATCAAAGTCTTTCAGGGTGTCTCTAATATTGGTTGGAGTGTCATAGTGAAGCACTCTCTCTCTGACAGTGCATTTCCAAGATGACAAAATCCATCCTCCTGTATTGATCAGTTATTCTACTATCCCCCGCTGGCTACATCTCACGCTCCTCCCCGACTGGCTCCCTATTGATCTTTAGCAGTGATTGGTCGAGCGGTAATTTGAGACGGACATTGACGGATGGCTAGCAACTGTTTTTCTTTCCTCTCATCCTCTTTTCCCAGGGTGATGAAGTCATAATGCAAGTGACACTGCCAGACTGAGACCAATTGGGTGAGCAATAACCTTTAAAGCCAATAGAAACTGTCTGTACTGAAAGGGACTTCTCTTGTCCTTTACTGACACCCCATGGGTGTCTACTGGATGGTCCTCATAAATACAAACACTCAGTAATGGCTCAAGATCCTGTACTTGCCGGTTGCTGACTCGAGGGATTCAGCAAGACTGCACTGGGCTGACCAAACGAAACAAAACGGGTTTGGGAGTAGAGTGTCCTAATTGCTATTCAAATCATTACTGTTGACAAGTACATAAAAGGAAGTAATCTGAATAATGACTGTGCGTACCATCAACCAAGAATGATAAAGAGATTAAATGAAATCCTAATGATATTCTGAGGTTTGTAAACTAATCTTTTATTCTGAAACCAGAGGACACTTAAAGAGTAATGGCAGATTGATACTTCATCCAAGGTCATGAAAAACATTTCTCCATTTAGTCTTCATTACATGCCAGCTATGCTTTTTAAATCAGCCTACATGTTATTTTTCAAGCTTAAGACTTCACTTACGCATTGGTATATTCAGATAAGTTTTTCCTGCCAAGTCTCTGACTTGATTTTTGTTTTGTCCTTTATATGTTTGTTTCTCTTTTGCCACGTGGCGGCCTGTCTCAGCTAATGGTATTTTTCAATCAATGTGACTGCTTATGAGTTACACACCTGTTAGCCCTTTCTTATTAATGGAATGGGCAATAGGGTCGATAACCATGATGGTCATCCTTTCTCTCAAAACATGAGAAAAATTAATGGCATTTCTGCCTAGTTTGTAAACAGATGAGGTCTCTGAAACATCTGGGCCAGAAATGATCAGCAAGTACTTGTGAGTGTCTCTAGCATCAGTGACCAAGCAATTCTTCTGGGTATACCACTTGTGGTAAAGAACCACATGGCTGCTCCAGAAGTGGACTATTTATAGCCACAGAGCCATTGTCTACAACACTAAATAACACATAGACAAGCCTTTTCCAATTCGGTACAACTGTAGTAAGACTGTCATTAGTACCTCCTCTGGAACTCGTTGAATGGTGTAGAGCTGTGGTTCTCAATTCCAGTCCTCGCGTACCAACGCTCTGCATATTTTGCATGCCTTTATTATTGAACACACCTAATTCAGATAACCAGCTTCAACGACAGAAGAAAGCTCCATGCATGAACTGTGTTCCAATTGACATAGTCTATAAAACAATGTTCTTTGCTCGCTACTCCTTGTACATGGGAATTCCGTTGAAGTTTACTTCACTTACGGAACATTCACTCACGGATTTGTGCTACACCGTAACCTGCAGCGTCTTCACATACAGATGAAACTTACTACAGAAGTGTTAAGTGTGACATAATATACTTGTCACAATTCACTGTAGGAAGGATGCAGGAGACGTGGAGAAGCATTAACAGTCTTTAATAAAGTAATCACAGGGGTAAATCCACAACAGGAACAGGGGGTAAACACACGTAATCTAACAAGTAGCAAGTAGACCCGACAGGGGAGAAATGAACAGACAGGAACTATAAAGTGGTAATTGTGAAATAAAGTGGTAATTGTGAAACACAGAGGAGCCCGAGGCGGAGACGGAGAGCCGATGAGCCGGGGTAACGAGCAGGATCTGGAGGGCCGAGGTGGAGCCAACACAGAAGCTTTATCCGGGAGGCCATGGTGGAGCCAGAACGACAGAGGACCAAGGTGGCGCTGGAGGAGGCTGACAGAGTCGGAAGAGTGGAGCCCCGAGGTGCAGGATGGTCGACAACAGACCAAGGCAGAGCCTGAGGGATGAGGGAGCCCGGTGGAGCCAGTGGACTGCCAGGCCACGGCGGAGAGGAGGGAGCAAGGAGCCATAGTGGAGCTGCTGGGTCGACGGGCCAAGGTTGAGTCCTGGACTCTGAGGCTGAAGGCAGAGACAGGGGATCCTCCAGCCGTAAGTCCTCTCGAGGGCCATCTTTGGCGTCGTCCGGGTAGCTGGTAAGGTTAGCGAGAACCAGGAACTGTCTAAACTGTTGTGGGTCAGGTCTTCTGTTACGATTCGCTGTAGGAAGGATGCAGGAGACGTGGAGAAGCATTAACAGTCTTTATTAAAGTAATCACAGGAGTTAATCCACAACAGGAACACACGTAATCCAACAAGTAGACCCGACAGGGGAGAAATGAACAGACAGGAACTAAATACAAGGTGTAATTGTAAAACACAGGTGCATGGGATAATAATCACACTAAATGAGGGCAGGAACATAACCAAATAAGAAAAAACAGGAACAGAAACAGGGGCAAACATGACAAGACAGGTCCATGATCCTGACAATACCTTTGTAAATAAATACAGTTTAAATTCATGCTTTGCACACTTCAACGCCCTTTGAATAGAATACATATGCTCCCTTCAAACTGGAATCATGGCATAATATCCTGTGATGTCCACTTTGCATGGCACTTACAATCGAATAGAAAAAACATCTGAAGAGATACAGAGAAATATACAAAATATGCAGAGCAGTGGTACGCAAAGACTGGAATTGAGAACCACTGGTGTAGAGCAGGGGTGGCCAATGTCGGTCCTGGTGATCCCACAGTCTCCACAACCATTTTACATAAGGGCTTTTAGGACACTTTTTTTTATCAATATGGTGGGTACAGTAATTGTAAGTGCCTCTAATGTCTGTAGCTCAGCTTCTGGGTATACTACTTGTGGTGAAGCGAAGTCTAGCTTGTGATATTTGACTACAGTAGCTGTCAAGAGATGGACAATATGAGCTCCACTTTCTTTACCCAGATTGGTAGACGCTGGACGAAATTACTTCACAAAAACTTTTTTCAACTACTGTACAGAGTTGCTGAACATAACCTCATCCTATCACCAACAGTCACTCATATTGGCAGAAGTGATTTTCACGCACAGAAAGTGTATTCCAGGGGTAGTCCAAAAAACATGTGTAACTTACACTGTGTCTACACTGGATGCGACCATTGGAAATCAGCTGAACTTCAGTACGTCAGTGTGTCATAAACAGAATGACAGTTTAGTGTCTGAGATTTGTCACTTTGTGCTATGCCACATCCAGTGTAGACAGCATGGGCATGTGAGCATCAGAACTGCACCATGGAGCATTGGAAGAAGGTTGCCTGGTCTAAAGAATCACCTTTATCTTTTAGATCAGGTGGATGGTTAGTTGCATGTGCATTGTTTACCTGGGGAGAAGATGCAGCAGGATGCACTATGGAAAGAAGGCAGGCAGACGGAGGCAGTGTTATGATCTGCTGGGAAACCTTGTTACTTTGACACATACCACCTACCTAAAAATCACTGCAGACCACGTACAATCATTTGCAATGGCGCTCCTTCATGGAAATGGGTTCTTTCTGCAGGATAATCCACCCTGATACACTGCAGAAATTGTTCGGGAACGGTTTGAGGAACATGATAAAAAAATCAAGGTTTGATCTATGGGATGTGCTGGACCAACAAATCCGATCCATGAAGGACCCACCTCACAATTTGCAGGATCTGATTCTAACCTCTTCAGATACCACAGGAAACATAAAGAGGTCTTGTGGAGCTCTAGCCTCAACTCATCAGAGTGGTTTCGGTAGCATGATGGGAACCTACAAGATATTAGGAAGGTAGTTGTGGCTGATCATTGTACTGGCATTAACCCAGACAAACCTATAATAATAACATATCTTGTCTGGTTGTCAGGACGAATTGTTAATTACATAGTGTGGCTTGAAGCCACAACAACTGAACCTCAATCAGAAAAGAGTTTGCAATCAAACCCTTACGAAAATTAACCATGGTTTCATTATAGTAAAATTGTAGTAACCATTTTTATTTTTTTTTTGGCAGATTGATTACCATTTGTATAACCATAGTTTTACGACAAATACCATGGTTAAACTACGGTTAGCAAGACCACAGTTAATTTGTGGTTACCATGGTTTAACTATAGTAGCCATGTTTTTTTTATTATTTGTAATAAAACCATGCTTAATTTTTGTAAGGGAAGGTAAAGGGAAACCTGTAATAAAACATGAATCAACATAGTTTTTTTTTTTTATAGGAATACTCTGTGTGCATAGTTGAGGTTCAGAATGTTCATGCTAACCATGCTAATCTCTAAACTACTAGTTAGTACTTTCCTATAAGTAGCCTAGCCACGTTATACTTTTCATGTATATGAATGTCAATTGTTATGCTAATGTCAACATTAAGTTACTTAATCCACTTTTGTACTTCAAGTTTTGTACTTAAAGTATACTTTAGGTATAACAATAGTAAACTTTGAGTACACAACTAGTTTTTAGCTAGGTTTTAGTTTGTACTGCAACTATACTAAAAGAACTTATAGGTATACTGATAGTTTACTAATTAAATACATGTAGTAGCATTTTTAGTACACTTTGAAGTATAGTCTCAGTAAACTACTAACTTAGTAGTTTTATACTGCAAGTATACTCGCAAGTTTTTTTTAAGTGAACTTTACATCATACTTTAGGTATACTACTATGTCCCTACTTAGGTATTATTTTTGTATATATTTTGTTATATTAATATCTGAACATACAAAATGTCAAAAGAAAGATCAGGGTATCTGCCTGTAAACAAAAACATTTTATTCTAGCTTCATGCATTCTTTTTTATAAACACTTGAATGTGGGTACGTTTCATAAATATAATAAAAAAGAAATAAATAATATTTTGAACAAAAAGATGAAAAAAGACTATTAATTAGATTCAGAGTAATAATCAAAACATAGATGGAGTCGATCAACACCCCAAACCTTGACAGTCATTATTACCTCTTCATGGGTCACATCTTATTCCATAGCGTTACAGTTTTGATGCTGTTTTATGACTGATGATTGTGTTAAAAACATGTGGAAGCATCTGTTGGTTCGATTTCTTCTTCACTTGTGTTTTGGACTTCTGTACAGAAGATGTGTAATAGCGCCCCCTACCATATATCAATGAAACATGGATTCTCTGAGAACAATATTGCTCAAATATATTTTGACTCTTTCTAAGTATTTTAAATATATTTCTGAGAAGTACATCAAAGCACATTTTTGAGAAGTACATTAAAAGTAGACTGAAAGTATACTTTCCTATTTTTAGTTTAAAAGAAGTATACTAATAGCACACTTGAATAAACTTATTTTTCGTAAGAGATGTCAACAAATAGAAAAGTCAGCAGGGGAGTGTTTTTTGTTTTTTTGTTTTTTACCACAAATACCATAATTTTAAATATTCTTTACTTTTAAAAGTCCGTTGTTGAACAAAACTGAACAACATCAACAAGATATTTGTCTCAAAACATAGTCAATAGTTTTATCACTTTTCATTTGCTATCTACTGGTAAATCTGATTGGGCTGGAAAATGTTTTTGTATTCCACTACATATTTTTTTTTTTCTGTCAGTCTTTGTTTATTGAACCACATTTTGCTGCTGTTCTAGATGGCACAGTTGCTCTCCTCTGATTGTACAAGCTAAAGTTATGATGGTTTAAAGACCCATTCTCTTCTAAAATGTTTGATTTTGTACTTAAAGTTTTATGTGTATAAGTTATAAATATTTCCAAACACGCTGACAGTGCAAAATCTGAATTAAAACCTGAATTAGAAACATGTAGTTTTGTTATCTTGTTCATCACTTAAAGGCAGATTTCAAATGACATTATTTATGGTTTATCTTGACTGCATTTATTTAACTTCCTCCTCCTTCTTCCTCAAACTTACTTCACTATTACTTTGAAGGCAAAGTGTTAAGCATTTTAAATAAGCCCATTGTGTGACGTCTCACTTTTTAAAAGCAAAAAAGGGGTTGTGTGTGAACTACCCTTACACCTGTCACTCAAAGGTCAAAAAACGAATTTCAACGAATGATGAATAATTTTGATCATTGACATCGCAGCGTTAACCTGTCTTTTGGTGCTAATGTGTGAATATTATCTTAAAGGTATAGTTCACGCAAAAATTAAAATTGTTCTCTATCCATAATAATGCTTCCTCCAGGTCTGGTCTGAATCAGGAGAGAAATCAGCACAGACCAAGCACCATTTACAAGCCAAAACAGTTCTAAACAAATGTGGCTGGATTTTGATGTGAGACTTAAAATGTCTTAATGATGGATTTGATGGACTGGAGTGGTGTGGATTACTTGTGGATTGTTGTGATGTTTTCATCAGCTGTTAGGACTCTCATTCTGACGGCACCCATTCACTGCAGAGGATCCATTGGTGAGCAAGTGATGCTAAATTTCTCTAATCTGTTCTCATGAAGAAACAAACTGGATGAGTATATTTTATGCAGTTTTTCTTTTTTGGGGCAAACTATTCCTTTGACAGTAAAAGCATATCTAAAGACAATTCAACAATTTTATGGTTGAAAGAGGCTATTGAGTCCCCAACTAATCACTGGGCCCAAGACAGCGTTCCTAGTTGCCTCCTCCTTACTGAGGCTGTCATTCTGTCTAACATCTCGTATTTGGAAGGGACAAACCCATCCAGAATCTGACCAAGACAAGGGTGAGTAAATGATGACAGAATTTTCATTTTTGCGCGAACTGTCCCTTTAAGGCTTTCCTCCCCGTCATCCTTGAGCCGCGCGTGTCATCTCTCTCTCGTCGCAGGCTCGCGCGGGTGCTTGTGCGGGGAGTAATTTCAGTGTGTGGTGAGTGGACAGTACCTCCACTGGGAGTGCTGGCAATCATGGGGGAAACAATGTTTACATCGATCAGCTGTCAGGAAGATTTATGGCTTCATTTTGCTGTAATAGAGAATTAGTGGGAAGATTATCAGGGACTCAACACTGGCGCATGTTACCTGTGTCTAGGCCAGCAATTTGTCTCCCTGAAGCAGCATAACATTTGTGACAGCACCAGCACTTGCCCTAATTCAATCAAGAGAAAATGTTGGAATTAATTTGTTACAAGAAAATTTAAATATGTTCAGCAGACCGTGGCTGTGGAGAGCGGTGAGGGAAAACTGCTGATTTATAGTCCGGGCAAAATATCGATCCTCTTCTATCCGGGGCCCTTGCGGAGGGTTTAATGTGTAATAATTTCCAATTTAAAGCCGCTCTCAGAGATCAGCAGGTCTTTGTCAAATGACCTGTTAGGATGGTAATGTTGCTGTTTATCTGTCCCAGCATCTTTAACGCGCCTGACATGGATTTTATTGTGCATCACACGCACCCGCTAGACCTTTAGTGATAAGACACATGTAAGGAAATCAATGCGTGTAACCTGTCCGCGCAGTAATTACAACAGGGCCGAACGTGTGAGGCACGACTGACTTACAGCAGGGGGAGAGAAAGACAATGGCGGCTTTCTTTCTTGCTTTCTTATGTGAATTGGATTTCACTTAAACATTCTTATAGCTTTGACTGTGATATCATTGTCACTCATGCTGTCGCTGTCATGACAAACCTGTGTTTAATCACACACACACACACACACACAGACAGATGGAAAGAAAACCTGCTCTGACCTGTTAGGGTTTCTCCTCTCCTGCGTGTCAATCACTATATGGCAGAAAACTCTTCATCATTCTCTCCTTCATCCCTTCATTTGATCCACGTTTTTACCAATACAATGAACATTTTTCATATTCATATTGAAAAAAAAAAAGCAGACACTCTCACCACTCACGACAGATTGTTGGTTCACTTTCGTTCTGCTTTCTTCTTTCTCACATATTTGATAAAAGCAGAATAACAGTAAATCAGTTCCACACTGTTGTATATGAATCAACTTTACAGATTACAGAACAGAGCCAGCCACAGCAAAAAGGCAAAGCGTACCCATTAGCATGTTGTAATTGGTGCCTAATTAATTTCTCTCACCATGAATACATTAGGGCTGCATGGGAGACTCAGGCAGGGGTGATTTGTTTTAGTATGGGCACAAACATATGAATAAACATTAAATCAGACCAGCAGGGCCAACAAGAGTTTTTTATTGCAGATAATTGCCAGGTGTGGCAGAGACAGAACTTCATGATTCCATAAGAAATAGGTGAGACACACACACGCCTTTCTTTATTTACATTCTTATATTAAATGACAAACATTTTGTGGTTTGAAAGAGTCAGAAACTGTTATCTCTGATCTTAAACCCATCCCGGGTTGCATCTTGCCAGGGGCACCATGAGGGCAGCACAAAAAAAAAGTAAATAAATAATCAATCGGACTGGTGTTTTGCACAACAAATTGTCTCTCGCTTATTTGCATGTTATATGATTGTTGCCAACTTAGCAATTTTCTTACTAAATTTAGCAACTTTTCAGATTACCATAAAAGTGACTCAAACAAGAAAATACACAAAATTGCACAAAATATACAAAAAGAGGAAACCATTGAACTGCTAGCAAGCAAAGCTGCACAAGAGGTGTTTAATGTGACTTAAACGAGAAGTCCACTTCCACAACAACAATTTACAAATAATGTACTCACCCCCCTTGTCATCCAAGATGTTCATGTCTTTCTGTTGTCAGTCGTAAAGAAATTATGTTTTTTGAGGATAAGAGATAAGAAAAATTTCAGGATTTTTCTTATAATGGACTGATATGGTGCCCTGATTTTGAACTTCCAAAATACAGTTTAAATGCATCTTCACACGGCTCTAAACGATCCCAGCCTAGCGAAACGATCTGTCATTTTTTTTTTCTGTCTTGTAGCACAGGCTCTGGGATGCACGTCCACAAATTAGTCATCGTCGTTCCTGAACGATTCATTCATTTTGAATGAATCTTTAATGTGCCTCGGGAAGAACGAGTGGTCTCGGGGAGTGATTCGGCTGGGATCACTTAGAGCCCTTTGAAAACACATTTAAACTACATTTTGGAAGTTCAAAATCGGGGCACCAGTGAAGTCCATTATATGGAGAAAAATCCTGAAACGTTTTTCTCAAAAACCATAATTTCTTTACGACTGAAGACAGAAAGACATGAACATCTTGGATGACAAGGGAGTGAGTAAATTATTTGTGAATTGTTGTTCTGGAAGTGGACTTCTCCTTTAAGTTGGTAGTTTCAGTTGTTCAGTAATAATTGTTTAGCTCAAAAGTCAAATTCTCACTATTAACTAACTATAAACTATGATTTTTGCCTCAATAAACTCCCAATTTAGTTTAAATATGGGGTAGATTAGGGATGTAGATTATGAGCATGCAGAATTAGGCATTAATATGTGCTTTATAAGTACTAATACACACCCAGTATGTTAATAATAGGCATGCTAATAAGCAACTAGTTAATAGTGGGAATTGGTCCCTATGCTAAAGTGTTACCAATGTTTATTTATGATGCACCTTGTTGTTAGCTTGTACCTTGCTGATCAGTGCAGTAACATATTAATATCCACCAATCTGTAATAATAATAAAAAAACTGTAATTGTTCAGAATGTGTATTTTTACTGGTTAATAAGAAAATACACAAAATGTAATGTGTAACTGTTTACTAATATATATATATATATATATTTTTTTTTTTTTTTTTCTTTACTGAAATGACTGGTCAGTTTAAAAAATCTCCTAGTGCATTCTGCACAATGACAACACAGTTTAGCATCATGGTTATGTAATGACGTCATAACCAGCCTGATCTCACGGCAATTCATACATATTTTATGAGGTGGCTAATTCGTACAAATTCGTATGACCTAATTTGTACAAATTCATCAATTTTAGCTAAAACGTATGTATTTTACAAATTGCACAATATGTATAAATTGGTACGAATGCCCTACACCCAACCCTGTCCCTAAACCTACCCCTCACTGAAAACGTACAAATACGAATTAGTGTAAAATATGTATGAATTGGTCGTGAGATAGCGTTATTACAACGCAATGTCATCAAAATGTCAATTAACAACTTTTAGCAAAAAATTGACTTGTCTTTAGTAACTTTCCCTGAACATTAGTTGGCAACACTGGGCTTCTGATTCCAGTTAGTGAGCTAGACAGGCTACCGCCCTGGGAAGATCTTCTAAGAGTTAAAAAATGGGGAGGATGCATGTTGATATCATTTCATGTCTCTTGTGAGCACGGGGAATCTAACAAAGAGCACACCTCTAACTTTAGGTGTCTGAGTAGACACTACATTTTAATTAACTTACTTCACAACCATTAAAAAAACTATACTGTGAATTCATTAGTTGCGTCATCTCAATGCCATTCATAAATCCTCTCCCGTGGCCTCATGGGATAATAAAGTGTCCATTTGAATCACACTTCAGAATTTAGATGGAAGTAGTATGTCATGTGAGTACTTTTTGCCTTTTTGAATACTGAGAACTTGGACATACTACTCTTTTAGCATGCTGTTGTAGTAGGGATGTATTCGATTTGTTTTTCTTCTTCAAAATGAATTGGATTTTTGAGGGCCTAAACACGCTCAGAAACTCATGAAACTTTGCACACACACCAGAAGTGGTGAAAATTTACGTCTGGTATAGATTTCAGAAGTGAGTGTGGCAAAATGTCCTGATAGCACCACCTATACACTTTCAACGAAGTGCACTTCGAGCTACATTCACGTAAAGGTATGAAATTTGGTAGACACATGTAACACACCAATATCAGCGAAAAAGTCTGAAACCCAAAATCCGAAACCCAACAGGAAGTCAGTCATTTAGAATTTTTGTATTTTTGTATTTTTTTTTTTTTTCATTTTCAGGCATTTTATTTTAACAAACTCCTACTAGAGATTTAATCAGATCAACACCTAATTGGGTCAGTGAAATCTAAAGCCCTCTGTGATGTTAAATTGCGAGGAGCTTGAGTTTTCGTTGAATGGCATGCTTGTGGCACCCTGACACATTTCGAGTCCTGTCTTGAACACGTGCCCATGCCCATGCCCATATTCAGTTATTGCCATAGCGCCACCTGCTGGCAACAGGAAATGACTTGTTTTAAACTCTAACAAACTCCTGGAGAATATCATAGTTGGTCAGTCTAACCTAAAGGCCTTTGCAAAGTTAAATTGCAAAGTTCGTTAAAGGGTGTGTCCGTGCCAGTGTTTCGCCATGGGAATAGAAGGTGTTGTAGCTCAGCCATACAATGTCCCTATACTTCACACGTTCGATAAGAGTCCTGGCCTGAACGCATCTAAATGCTAATATTCAGTTATAATCATAGCGCCACCTGCTGGCAACAGGAAATGGCTTGTTTTACACTAACTTAAACACGCAATGTCCGATCTGCGCCAAACTTCACATGTTTGGTAAGAGTCCTGGCCTAAACACATTCTCATATTCAGTTATAATCATAGCACCACCTGTTGGCAACAGAATATGTAATATTTCACGCTAACTCAAACATACCATGTTCAATCTGCACTGAACTGTTTGATCAAAGTCATGGCCTGAAGACATCTACATGCCAATATTCAGTAATAGCCATAGCGCCACCAGCTGGCAGCAGGAAGTTTAGTACATATAAGTCACTTCCCTCTTGACATATTCCTCTTATATTTACCACTTTAAATGCATATTGTCCACAGGGTGGAGGTGGCCCCAGGTGCAAGGGCCCTGTCAACGCTGCTTACAGCTTTAATTCATAATATTACTGTGAAAATATAGCTTCATTGACTTTTTTTCTGGTTTGTGTGAAATCGTTGAGAATAATATAAGATCAGTCTGCACACCACCAAGGCTGATTCTTGTTTGAGGAGCAACAGTGTAATAATCAGGTTCTCTTCTTTATAAGTGTGGATTATAATTCCATCCATTCTCTAAACCGCTAGTCCTGAGTGTAGGGTTCATCACAGGGTTATCACAAATGCACTCACACCTACAGGCAGTTTAGTATTGTCAGTTCATCTATGCTGCTTGTCTTTAGATAGTGGGGAAAATTCACAGCAACACATGGAGAACATGCAAACTCCACTCAGAAAGGCCTCCAGGTTCAGCCACGACTCAAATCAAGAAGCAACTTGCTGTGAGGAATCAGTGCTACCGCCTAATAATTCAATTTTCTTTTTTATTTGTATTTACATATTCTACAATTTCTTTATATTTGTCTTTGTTACTTCTTTTTGATATTGTATTTGTGTGTGTGTATGTATGTATATTTATATTCACATCGTTTTAAATGTTATGGTTATTTGTGTTGTTTCAAATATCTGAATAAAAATCACAGTTTTTTTTCCTGCCCAAGGCGTCATACAAGCCAGAACTGCCACTGTATGCAAGACTGTAAACATTCTGTGCAATATTCTCCAGGCTTCACACTCCCACACATATAATACTCTCACATACACACAACAATTCAACCCTCAGCCAAAGGCATTCATAGTCCTACACATACAGGGCTGACGTTCATTTTGAACACCTCGATGTGTGCCTCACGTTGGAAAGATACTTTAAGACTGGAGCTTCACAAGCTTTAATACAAGTTACTCACATTTTAAAGTCAAACTGATAACATAAAGTATCTAAAACAGCAATATCTTTTTAGTAGATGACTGGACAGATAAACAGATCAGATCTAACCCATTTTTATTTCTCATTGTTTCAGAAATGTTCAATTAATGCTTAAACAGAACTTTTTTCAACAGCAAAAAACATTACATTACGTTTGCATGTTTGCAAGTAAATTCGTTTAAAGTATATTATAAAAGCATGTTTAAGGATGTGTTCTGAATGCCTTATGGCCAAATATATGTTTGCATGAACCCAAAAAATGTGGTTTCAAACCTGTGTGACTATTTCGTCTGTAAAAGTGACATGAGGTTGAGTAAACACAACAGTGTTTTCACTTTTGGGTGAACTATACCTTTAATTTCTGCAAGAAGCCCTTATCAATCCACCAGAGAAGCGCTCACATTTAGCCAAGATCTTCACATCATAACGCTGACGGGAACAGAAGAGAGCGTAACATTAGATCGTCCATTAAATGCATAAGAGCTATTATAAGGGTTTATAATAGCTTTTATGGTTTACTAAATCCAAACAGGAATCCAACCCAATACCTCTGTCGCTCATTTCGCCATAGAAGTGATTTCACCACTGGGATATTTTGCCTGCGATTTCTTTTTTTAGAAAAGCACAGCCATGATGGAAAACATTTGATAGTTATTTCATAAGTGTTTTCTCTCACTCATCTGGGGAAAGCCTGACAGGTGAGTTATTAGATTGTCCCCCACACTGATATACATATTAATTTATGCCGCGACTGCTTGTGTCATTTAAATATATGCCTAGAGATGAAAGCGTCCTCAATAATTGCCTTAAAGGAAAAAAAGAGTTTTCATGGAGGGTAAAATGGTGCTCTCTTATGTTTGTTTTGTGTGATTTAGCACCTCTAGTCATGCTGTTTAAATAGTTACATGTATTGCACACATTCTGTGGGAAATATTCTATATAGACTGAACTTATCACTGCAACTATCTTCACCTGATTTCCACCTGAAACCAGTGATGCTTAAAGCTGATACTTCACAAGCATTTTTTTCTCCCACCTTAAACGAGTTATTAATATAAAGTAGACATTATTCTTGAGGTTCAGTGCTGAACAACTGTAAGAAATAAAACTCTGATTCTAAGTAATGATATATGATGCACAGATAAATGATGACTAATTGTGATGATGGGAAATCTAACTAGATACTCCAGATCCGATTTCATCAAATATCATCATATCATCTCTCAGTGCATAAAAACAGCTGAATGATTTTACTCTGGTTGGTAAGTCTTTCCTGTCTTGAAGAACATGAAGTGTTTTCTTTGTAAGCATCTCTACAATGATAAAATGAAGTGATTTACCCAGGGCTCTATTCTTTTATATGTTATCTCTGAATATTGCACCGTTCTCTCTCATTCTCTTATAATATTGTTAGGAATATTATAAGAGAATACAGAACTAAATTTAAAAGCTGTAATATAATAATACACAAATGCACTTTTTTTGTATTGCCCAATTGAGACCCTTTCACAATTATTGGCTAAACACAATTTCACAGCTGATTGGACAAAACTCTGGTAGTGCATTCAAACACTGAGGCAACCCAAAGAAATAAATAATTAACATTAAATAACATTAAAACTGTGAACACAACCCATTTTAATAGGCTAATGTGGTGAATTTCTGAGGGTATGTTTAGACAAAAACAATGTACTAGAAACTGAAAAAATGTATTTTGCATTTTCCTTTTTTTTTTAAAAAAAAATTCAAATACAGATGACAATGTTGTCAAAGCAATTCCTGTTCTCACGGATCCAAGAAAACGACTGTTGAAATGCTGTATTATGCATGCCAGGCCAGTAGTTGGTGGTATTACTTTGTAAAGAAACGTGCACATACCTGTAGTAACATCACCGGTTTCACAAATTCATGTGTTTGTAGTTTACATGGAGACAATAATGGTATCATTTTCAAAAACTTGTACTTTGAAACCCTTTGCATTTTCAAAATGCTGTTGTCCTGTAAATAAATGGCCAAACGCATAAAAAGTTTTCCATTTTTAGTTGAAAATTATGAAAAGTTAAAATGACAACAAGATATTGAAATACAAAAAAGGAATGGACAGAAAATTATATAGGGGACATGGTTGTTGGGAAAGGGTGTTAAGGAATGTCAACTCGTTTTATATATTTATTTAATTATTTATTGTCTTAATAATGTGCAATCCCTAGTAAAACAAAGTAATATATTTAAAATGCATTTATTTTATGCAAAGTATAGTTCAAGTCTGTTAACATATCACTCAAGACTTAATCATATAAAAATTATAATTAAACTCTATTTGGAGTACTACTTGTGCACAATGCACATTTCTTAATATTAATCCTAAAATATGTTTAAATGTCACTATTGATGAGGACTGTATGATCTTTAAATAATATTGGCCTTTAAATACAAAATATTTAAAGTGTATTTAAAGTATAATTGCAGTAGTTCCACTTTAGCACAATCAAATATACATAAGTATACTTTTAGTTGGACTTTAGCACTACTTCCACACAATTAAAGTGCATTTTAGTACAAAATTAGTTGCTCCAATTTAGCAGACTTTAAATATAGCAGTTTAGTACACTAAAAGTACAACTGCAGGGTATTTTTTATTAAATACATAATATGTAAATATATGTGTAGTATATACAAAATAAATGCATTTTAAATAGATTTTAGTATATTTTATTTTCACTAGGGATGATTCATTCACAATAAAACATTAGGAAGGTAAATTAGGAGGTGATTCTGATTCCACATTGACTTCATCAGAGTGTTTGTATCTGCACACACACACACACACACACACACACACATTCTCCAAATAATATGCAACAAGCATCATAGTCATAAGATTTATGTAACCTAAGGTTATCACAGTCTTTCCACATATTTATTTTATTTTTAATTAGTAACTTGTGTGTGTGTGTGTTACGAGATAACAGTATAAACATATACAGTGTGTTATTGCTGAGGTACTGAGTTACTGTACACAATGACTGTGTCACCCCTGGATTCATTGTCTCTGCTTTTCCAAAACAATACGTCTCTGAGACCTGTCTCAATGTTTTTATAGCCGTTCGAATTAATACCCGTTTTGTCATGTTGATACACAATCTGTCTTTCACAAACTGCTGGTGTCTCTGCAGAAGACGCTGTTCTGCAACAGATAGCAGCTCATCAACAATAACGCTTCATCATAACAATGGACATCCTACTTTCAACAAGAGGAAAACGACTGTATTACGTTCGACTGAGTTTGTGAAGTCTGTTTAGGTTTTACCTTTCCTCATCACACAGCTGTGTGACAGTTAACCGTGCTCAATACAAACACAGCTCGTCCAACACGAATGGTCATTCAATCAGCGATTGTCCCTTGGTTGATTGACAGCTATAGATAGCAAATGATACATAAAGCATGGAGAGAAGACACTTTCTGTGTATGTTCTCCTGAGATCAGCATGAACTTATATACTGTAAATCACTGTACTGGCTGTGTTAACATACACTGTAAAAAAAAATTTACAATACAGGTGCACTAATATGCAATAAATATTGCTTAACTAATGCACAGATAATCATGAGTTGATGTATAACTCATGAAGAACTAAACCATTTATTAATAATTACTGCATCAGCAACTAATGAACATTCTATATGATTCACAAGTAATCAAAAATTGTTATTAGCTAAATATGTTCGAATGTATTAATTTCCAAATAACATATTATATTAACTAATGATGTAAATTCATATGTTAATTATTACAATAGGTTAAAGCCATGCATTTCAAGTTCGAGTTGTCTGCTTTAATTACTCATTAACCAATGATTTGCAAAGGTATCATTATGTTATGACTTTACAAGTTGTGGCGCAGGACTATTAATTAACTGTTAAGTAATGCATGTATGTCGTTGTGATTACAGATTTTGAATTAGTCTTGTGCCTCAACAAGTAAAATCATAACATAATGATACCTTTGTAAAGCATTAGCTAATAATTAATTAATGCAGACAACTGGAAGTTGAAATGCATGGCTTTGATACATCAATTAACGCATGAATATACACTATTAGTTAATAATACTATATATTTTATTAGGGATAACATAATACATTATAACACAAGTCATTTTAACACAAGTCATTTTAACTCATTACAATAATTGTCAAATTTGACTTGTATTTTTTAGTTGATTTAACTCAAAAATTTAAGGCAGTTGCTAAACTTAAGTTTTTAAGTTGAAACTGGTGAAAACTTTTTACAGTGTATATTAACTCATGATTATCTGTGCATTAGTTAAGCATGAATTAATGCATATTAGTGCCACCGTATTGTAAAGTGTTACCAAAAATCTGTAAAAATAGGGCACAATGCACTGTATTAATATACAGGAACACTCTTTAAAAAAAGTGCTTCACGATGCCATAGAAGAATCTTTTTTGTCTAAATGGTTCCATAAAGAACCTTTAATATCTGAAGAACCTTTCTGTTTCACAAAAGGTTCTTTGTGGCAAAGGAAGGTTCTTCCGATTTTAAAAAGGTAAGAAAGAGATGGTTCTTTAAAGAACCTTTGACTGAATGGTTCTTCGTCGAACCAAAAACGGTTCTTCTATGGCATCACTGTGAAGAACCTTTTAAAGTACCTTTATTTTTAAGTGTGAAGTTACCGCATTGAATTTGTGCAGGTGTTTTACCTGTATTTTGAATTTTGCACTTTAATGCAAAATTTATGTTGTTAAAACCTTTCAAACTTTATTACAATAAATGTGTATTTTGAAACATGACTTTTAACAGTGCACAAAATACAAATACACCCTACAAAATACGAATATGCAGACATTTTATGATTTATCAGTATTTAATGTTTATTTCAACTGTCGTAAATTAGGGGGGCACCAGTGGCCAAAATGAAGAATGATCTATACCATTAACTTCATCTTGCCTTTAGCTCTGGCAAACACCCAACTGTGGGGGTGAGTTTTGCCCAAGCAAATGCTCACATTTCCTTCAGGAAATGTAACAATTTAGTTTGGTGCATTGTTTGAAATGTGATATTTAAATTTTTATGGTAAGTGCCTGACTGGCTACAACAAGCAGCACTGTTAGAAATCCTTCAGTATGTTGTCTTAGCATGCAAGTAGCATGTTTGCCGCCATAGTAGGCAAATCGTCTATTCTTTGTTACAGACATGACATAAACACGCTAGGACAAATGATGGAAGCCTGAAATTTCCTGTCAAACTGAACTGACAGCTCTGAATATAAATCTTTATTTCATGCGTGTTTCTCAACTGGTGTTGAGAAAATTTGAAGAGTTTTTATAATTTAAGTGATGGATTTCAGGCTCACAGAAATACTTTAAGTGTGTTGATCAAGAAAATAATGAGCATAGGGTAAACATTTTCCATGACAAGGGTTTTCTGAGCAGTGGTGTAATTGTAAGGAAGTAGTAAGACTTCGTTACAGGATGTAAGTATTTTTTTTGTGAGTATCTGTACTTTACTTGAGTTTATATATTTTAGCCAACTTTTACTTTTACCCCACTACATTTGCTAATTAAAATGTATACTTTGATACTCTGATACATTTCCCTGAAGCATATTCGTTACTTACTATAAAATAGTCAGTCAGAAGAACACGGACTGCAAGGAAAGCAGGTTTGACGAATCAGTGATCCGGCGCTTGCAAGCAGTGTTGCCAACTAATTTTCAGATAAAGTTGCTAAAGGAAGGTCGATTTGTTGCTAAAAGTTGCTAAATGATGTTGTGACATCACGACGCAAAGTTGTCACAACATCAAATCTCAACAACAACAACAACAACAGCAAAAGTAAAATAATATGCGTAATATAATGTCAACATATAAATAACTGTATTTTTAAATACACTGAATTATTGAACACACATTTTTGAATGATTGCAATTTAAGTTTTTTCTTCTAATAGTAAACTAATAATACTACAAGTTCTCAATAATTCTGCTTTAAGCAGTGTATTAGTAGTTAGTTTGCTACACTCTAAGAAAAATCTGTAAAATAGGGCACAATCTACTATGTTAATATGAAAGAATTTTTTTGTATTGTTTTTTTGTTTGTTTGTTTTTTTAATTATACATGGTGGTTGCTAAAAGTTGCCAAATAAATTTTAAAAATTGCTAAATTTATTGCTAGGTGCTGTTGGAAGAAAAAGTTGCTAGGGTAGTCTGAAAAGTTGCTAAATTTAGCAACAAAATTGCTATGTTGGCAACACTGCTTGCAAGTTAGTCTGTTCATGTGCAAACAAGTGCGCGCACAACTGCGGATGATTCATTTTCCACTAAAGTCGAGTGTGGGGTGTGCGATATACAGTACATCTTCTGCGATAATATGGTAAGTGTTGTTGTAATGATGTGCGATCTGACATTATCCACTAGGCTATATCACCAAATCACACATAGAGTGCACGGACGTTGATTTATTAAAGCTAAAAATTCCAGGCTTTAAATTGTAGATGACAAAAATGCTTTTTTATACTTATACAATTTAATATAGTTAACTGAGTACCGTTTTTCTGCAGATATCAGCATGATAACACATTTAATAATCTTACAGTTTTATACAGGTGCAGTAAAGCAATAAGTGACTTACAGTTTAGAGATAATAACGCTTGTTTTTGCTCAATTTTGCCAAGGAAAATAGTTCCAAACAAAGATCACAGCACTGCTTTGTGTCTCTGAGCAATGGACGGTGTTTACTTAGTGAATGAATCAGCTTTCTGAACGAATCGGTTGATAAAAATGATTCAGTGATTCACTCATTTACACAGTCAAATGCTTTGTTACTGAATGAATCGGTTGAATCGCAATGACTCACTCGTTAACAGACACTTACTGCCACCTACTGGCGGTCTTAATTTCACATTTCAACTGTTTTTTCATGTCTTAAATTATTTCAAATATCAGTATTCAACGTTTTATGTTAAAAACAAAACATTAGGCCTGTTTATGGATCTGGAACTGCAGTTTAAATGCATCCGTGTCTCCTCTGACATTAAACTGTGTAAATACATCTAAATGCTATAATGTCTAAATGTTTTCTTATGTTGGAATGAAAGACACTAATTGCCGAATGAAATGCTTTTATACTTACCCAAAAATACAAAATAGAAGAAAGAGTTAATGTTGCTACTCAAGCTGTTTATGAACATGTGATATATTTGCTTCTTTTCCACTTTGCATTTACTTGTACTTTCACTTTCAATACTTAAGTACATTTACTTTTACTCAAGTAATGTTCTAAACTGTGACTTCAACTTCTACCAAAGTCATTTTCTGGTAAGACATCTGTACTTTTACTTAAGTATGGCTTTCAGGTACTTTATAGACCATTGTTTTTGAGGCTTTTCTCAAGCTTTTTGGGGCCAGTGACAGTGAGTTTCCAAGGATCCCCACAATTATAACAGTGATTATATGTTTACTGTACTTTGTACTCTTGATGTCATTGGAGCTTCCGTTTTTCTAGATTTTTAAAGACAATTTTCAGAATTACATTGAATTTTTCTAGATTTTAATAGTTTTAATGGTTAAATTAAACTGTAGTAAACTCAAAAATCATGTCTAATTATTTGAAACCATAAAGCTCATTCAAATTAACGATTTATATTAAAAGTCAATATTTTTAAGGCCAAATGAAATGCTTTTCCCCCCTCAAATTATGATTTATTGTTCTCATATTCAGTGTTTTCTTTTCATATATATATTTTTATATTTTAATGGTTTCATAAAATCTAAAAGCATGTGTCAAGTAACTGAATTTATAAACAACTTAAACAACTTAATATATTATGAAATTTTATTTTATTTTTTCTCCAGAAATTCTGTGTTATTTCTTTTTCATTTTTTCTGGATTTATGATTTCATACAAATTTATTATCAAAATGGTGGCATAAAAACTATTACAAAAAATGAAGGGATAAAACATTACCAATTCAATCTTTTAAAATGTAATCAAATTAAAATGTAACAATTCCTTTTAATTTTTGGGAAAACAAAGTGCTGTACAGCAGAGGTTTACTGAAACAAGTTAAAAAATGATTGAAATATACTGTGGTTATTCCCTTAAAAATAAATGTTCAATAATTTTATTATTATTATTACTTTGAGAAGTATATTTTACTGTACAATAGCAATATATTTCAGTCACAATTTCAAGTTAAAACCTAAATCTTATTTTGACAGGTTGTCGAGAAGACCTCTGAGTTTCTGTGTGACGATAATTTATAAGAAGGATCTACTTTTGCCTGGATGCAGAAATATTTGTCCATTATCTTGGGAGCTCTGTAAGAACCACACCAACAGACTCACACAGATGAACTCAAAGACACAATTACACACATCAGACTCTGAGATATTCGGCTGGAGTTCAGGCAGCTGTGGTTTTCTGGTCGTCCATCCGCTCACACTTCCTGTGCGGCGGGCAGAGGTAAGGGAACCCGTGTCCTCCTGTTAAAGTGAGGAGTCAGGGGACAAATTTAAGACACATTAAGTGTTGGAAAACCTTCTATTTTTTACCTCCACATCCTATAGCAGTGCTTTCACACACACACTTGTTTTCACAGTTTGGGAAAACCATTGAACACACCCAGCTATAACCGGGAATACGGCCAAATGTTGCAACAGAATAAAACTCAATCATGAGTTGGATCGCTCTCTGTAGACCAAAAATGTGGCTTTAACCTGATTGGACGTCTGGGTCTGAGGACAGTATAAACCTGCATGGTGTTTGACACCATACAAATCTTGAACTGTAACATAAAATGAGATATAAACATAAAATCCAACTGGTCAGCTAAATCCGTCTTTACCATGTAAGTATGGCACAGAAAGGGTGTCTTGATATAAATGTATAAAGCACAGATGCAGTAAATGTATTTAAAAAGGAATCACAATGAATAGAAACAAGCTGTGATTCTTGCGAGATAAAATTAAAAAAACACATTTCACTACCCACAACTCATGCATCAATGTTTTTTTTCTTTATAAGTGTATTACTGAATCATTCACTCAACTGATTTGTTTAAAAATACTGGTTAATTTATTTATTTTTTTTTAATAATAATAATTTACATTTAGCAGACACTTTCATCCAAAAGTGCTCCACGATGCCATAGAAGAACGTTTTTTGTTGAATGGTTCCATAAAGAACCTTAAACATCTGAAGAACCTTTCTGTTTCACAAAAGGTTCTTTGTTGCGAAAAAAGGTTCTTTAGATTATAAAAAGGTAAGAAAGAGATGGTTCTTCAAAGAACTTTTGACTGAATGGTTCTTTGTGGAACCAAAAACGGTTCTTCTATGGCACCGCTGTGAAGAACCCTTTAAAGCACATTTATTTTTAAGAGTGTACAATATAGAAATATAATATGAATGCAATTCCTCACAGAGCCAACAATACTGATTAAAGTCAACATAAAACAGAAACTGCAATTGTGTTTTCTTCCCTATTTTGTTGTATATGTTAATAAAACCGCATCTGGAACAAGAAGAAATGTAGGGCAGGATGTGATTTAGTCTACTGGGAATTGATTGAATGGTTGTCGTTTGCTAATTGCAGCGATCTGGTGTGAGTGACAGTTTGCTGGAGGGAAGGAAGATCGTCCCACACGTCATCAGAGAAGAGGGGGAGGAACGTTAGTGTTTTTGATTAAAGATTATCAGGGCACATGAAAATATGATGCGCAAGGATAAACGATTTATAATAAACGCTGAAATGTTCTCTAAAAAAGAGAAGGTTTCATGGTGAATTTAATAATGGTAATAGTGATTAAGTGATTACTGTTACCAAATAATATATTTATTATATATATTTCTTGGGTTGAGCCTGTCTCTGAAGAAACAACCCAGCTGCTGAGTTACAGTCAGTCAGAGCGTGGGCTTTTTGAGTCCTCTACAGGAGAGAGCAGTTCTCAGCACCACCGATTTGGACTTCTTCAGCAAAATAAAGGTGTGTATACATTTCATTTAATTTATAAAGTCTTTAGTGTGCTGTAAATTGTATTATTTTACACAATGCAACATAAGGACGAGAAGTCAGTCAGCTGCGTCAGCAGTGGTTTTGCATGATGGAAATGCCTTTTGCCTTGCATAAAATAAATGGATTGCATTCGTTATTGTACTGAGTTTAATTTAGTTTGATATTAAAATATGTTCTGTAATGTCAGTACTGTTTGTTTAGGGGCAGGTTCTCGAGTCAGGCTATGAGTAAAATGCAAGGCTGCAGTCCGAAGTTTGAAGTCCGAAGTTAACCCGGCGAACAGCAGCCCTTCACCGGCTCAGATTTTGGCACAAGAATTAGTGCTATTTCTGTAAAAAGCAATTACAGAGAACAGCTGAATACACTAAAATTAAAATGTGGCTTTTAAATGTTACAGTTTTTAATGCTTTTTAAACTAGTTTAAATGTATGTAATATTGTAAACTATGCTGTATTCAGCCAAATAAATTCAGTGTGTCTTGTATTTTGTCCGTGATCTTGCTTAATATTAAATGTTCATCTTTTGATTATTGCTGTTGCCTTTAGTAATTCTGTGTGTTTTTTTTATAACTTCCAATCTATTTTAAGCCAGCAATATAATCATTTAAACAATAATTGACTTAAATAAAACAACCCAGCATGCTGGGTAAAAACATTTAACCCAACCAGCTGGGTCAAAATAACCCAGCATGAGTTCTGTCCAACATTTTCCCAGTGCTGGGTTGCCAAATAACCCTAGTTGGGTTGTTTTTAACCCAGCATTTTTAGAGTGTAAGAAAAATGTATTTAATTTACATGTAATAAAAAAAAAAAAAAAAAAAAAAAAAACAAAACCCAGAAAAGTAGTGCAGACCATTTGTGACCACAAAACCAGTCTTAAGTATCACGGGTATATTTGCAGCAATAGCCAAAAACACATTGTATGGGTCAAAATTATTGATTTTTCTTTTATGCTAAAAGTCATTAGAATATTTAGTAAAGATCATGTTCCATGAAGATATTTTGTAAATTTCCTACCATAAATATATCAAAACTTAATTTTTGATTAGTAGTATGCATAGCTAAGAACTTCATCTGGACAACTTTAAAGGTGATTTTCCCAGCATTGCGATTTTTTGCTTTTTTCCAGATTTTCAAATAGTTGTATGTCTGCTAAATATTGTCCTATCTAACAAACCATATATCAGTGGAAAGCTTTACTCAGCTTTCAGATGATGTATGAATCTCAATTTAAAAAAAAAAAAGACCCCTATGACTATAGGGGACTATTTTGCGGTCCAGGGTCACATTTTATAGTTTTGAGACTCTAAGTTAAGTAAATATACTATACTATATACTATACTAATATAGACATTAAAATGTTCACTTAAAAAAAAAAAAAAAAAAATCTGCCAGATTTTTTTTATTATTGTGACTTTTCCCCCAAATGCCACAGTTACATATTCTTCAGTTATTGAAAAACTGCTGATATAATTATTTTGAACACAACCAAAAATCATTAGCAAGACTTTTGTCTCAGTATACTAAAAATAAACATTCTATCTAATCTCATCTGCTTAATAAATCTAAAACATTTCAATAAAACAAAATTAAATGCACTGTTGTACCCTTTCTTAGAACATACTGTATGTTTCAACCCTTTAACTGTCACTTCTATTTTTGAACACAGACATAAAAATGCACGAAAACATCCATGAAAACATTTTGCAATATGATTTTGATGTACATTTTCCGTGGTAATGCAATGTCTGATTTTAAAATGTCTTTCAAAGGAAGAATTTTGAGATTTTAAGTTTTGAACTAATATATAATTTCTTATGATATCTAAAGCGTGATGGCAATGAAGAAGGTCTTTTTGTGACAAAGGTCAGAACTCATGTTATGATGTAGATTTTTTTAAGTTGCACTCTTGACATATATTAATCTATTACTTTTCTACACAGTTTCTGACACAAAAATATGGTAAAATATCTATTTAGGAGTCTTAGACCTTTCCAACAATGTACAGTTTGTCATAATTTGATTAGGATTTATTATATTTATGCTTAGGCATCCTACTGGGGGGACGGTGACAGTTAGATTGGTAAATGATTTTTTGGTAACACTTTAGAATAGAAAAACACATATTAACTGAACTAACTCCTAATTAGCTCCTTATTAATAGGTAGTAAGGTAGTTGTTAAGTTTAGGTATGGGGTGAATTAAAAGATCTAAAATATAGTCGTGGAGAATAAGGCATTAATATGTGCTTTATAACTACTAATAAACAGCTAGTATTGTTGCTGTATTTTTTTATTCTAAGGATGTATTTTGTACTATACTTGTTGTAGTGCTTTGGGTGTAAGAAAAGTGCAGTATAAATAAAATGCGTAATGTTAATAAGCAACTAGTTAATAGCGAGAATTGGCCCTTAAAATAAAGTGTTCTCCTTTTTCTTTATAATGGACAGACTTATTTGTCACTGACATAGTTGAATCACACTATGAATATGACACATGAAACTAGCTGATTGCTAAAGTAGTCCTTCAGTGCAGTCTCTCAGTCTTGTTGGTTTCCTGTGCAGTAATGTCATATTTTTCAGTTTCCTCCTGTACTGTATGTCTTCTGTCCTCCAGCCCATGAACTTTATTTACATGTAATCTCTGTCCTGTGGCAGAGCTAGAGAGGAAAGTGACTGCCTACAGAATGTAGCGTAGAGGCTGGAGACAAATTAATTGTCTTGTTTGGGTGATGGTAATTTGACAGCCATTAGAGGAGTGATGCAAGGGCAGCGGCGGGTGAACAGGCACGTGTGTGTGTTGTGTTAAAGGTTCTTCTCTTTAAGCGCTTTCAGTCGGCCCCTCCTCCCTCTTTTCATTAGTGGAGTCAGAGAGACGCTGCAGCGAGCCACAATTGAGGAACACTTAGAGGAGGTGTGAGAGACGAGATGTGAGTGTGTGTGTGTGTGTGTGTGTGAGCAGTGGAATGTGTCCTGCTTTCTTCCCGTCTGACATTTGTTTCAGCCTCTCTCTGTGTTTCATTCTGCTTGCTTTTGCTATATCTTTAGAGAGCTAAGAAATTATACATTTAAAGATAATGAAATATGATTGTAATATGTGTGCTCTATCATGGCAACGACAACGTTTTAGGATGTATTTCATTTAGCTGAAATAAAATACTTCTGGAATGTTTTCATGTTCTGATGTACGATTTGCATTTTGCTCATTTTGAAAATGATGCTAGACCACAATATTGATCCAGTAATGGACAAAATTCAAGTCAAGTCAAGTCATCTTTATTTCTATAGCACTTTTAACAATACAAACTGTATCAAAGCAGCTTTACAGAGTTAAAAAGTGTGTCAAAAATGCAAAAGAACAATAGTAAACACTCAATCTTCAGTTAAAGTTCATTGTTGAATTCAGTATAGTGTCACCATCCAGCTCAGTTCAGTTCAAGTAGTATTTGTGCAGTCAAACCCAAAATAAAATAAATGTGATTAAAAATGGTCTAAAACTTAATAAATTACCAATCACAGAACCCAAAACCACAATGTACTGAATTGATATGAAAGAATTTTGTGTATTGTTTTTTTAACAGGTGTTTTACCTGTATTTTGTGTTTTATGGTTTACGGACTAGTGGAAATGTCCATAAAATTACTGGATAATGTCCTCGCAGAAGATTATCAGTATTTATTTATTTATTTATTTGTGTAACAGTATATTTTAGTGTCAAATACTAATATAGTTTTAATTATTATTTTGAATTGGTTTTTATTTTAACAGTTTCCATTTTAATTTGTTTAGGTTAAATTTTACCTAAAGTTATAGCAAATTTGTTGTGTTTTTGTAATTAATATTCATTTTCATGAAAATAAATAGTACATTTCTGCCAGGATATTAGCCAGTAATTTTCTTGCCATAAAATACAACACAATGAAGGCCAAAATTAAAAATACGGATAAAACACCTGTAAGAAATTAATATGGAAAATTCATTTGTATTAAAGCAGTACATTGTGCCTGTCACACCCCTGTGGACTGTTTTGTTGGTTTTTCCCTCCTGTGTCCTTTTTTGGTCTTTCCTGTTCCGTTTCTTGTTAATGTCGTCATTGGTTAATCACTTACACCTGTCCTTGTCTCATTAGGTACCATATATAAGTTTGATTCAGTTCCTTGTTTCTTGTCCGTACTTAATGTTGGTTATTGTTGTGTTGGTGTGTGTTTTTCCCCTCCTGTTTCTGTTTGTTCCTGTGCCCGTTTGGATTAGCTTAATAAAGCACGTTTATATTCTAATTCCTCGTTCCTGCGACTCCTTCCCACACACGACCCTGACAGAGCCTTGTTTTTTACCGATTTTTTTTTTTTTATATATATATCCTTAAAAAAAAGTCAAGTAATGGTACATTTTTGCCAGGATATTATCCAGTATTTTTATGGACATTTCCATGAACCTTAAAATACAATGCAATGAAGTGCGAAAATTCTACATGCAGATAAAACACCTGAAAAAAATTATATAGAAAATTCCTTCATATTAATGCAGTACATTGTGCCCTATTATTTATTTAATTATTTTAATTTTATTTATTTATTTATTTTTTATTTTTATAGTGTATATATAATTTTTATCTCCGTTTTAGTTTTGGTTATTTCAGTACAACAAGATAAAATAAATTAGAATAAGAAATGTTATTTTTCTTCTTTTCTTCTTTTTCTTATTATTTTAAACATTTTTTTTTTATTATTTATTTCAGTTAAAAATTTAATTTATTTATCATTTTATTTATTTTAAGTAAAGACACAAGGTTTTAGTTTTAGATAATTGCAAAAACCCTGCCTAAAAATTATATATATGTATATATACGTATATTCATATATTTTAATACAAAAACATATTCATATACGTGTATAAAAATATATAAATATATTTTTATACAAGTTCATAAATTGGTTACGTGCTCTCATCATACAAATTCACAGATTAGAGTTGACCAAACTTGAACTTTCGAACACAAAAATCTTCACACAGGCTTGCATTTCTGGTTGCTCAAACTTTTTCATACAAAGGGTCAAAAGTCTAAGTTGATTTAGCGTAGTGGGCCAAAAGTAAATGTTGCATTATATCCAACTATATTATATTAAACTGTATTAATTTTTTAAAATAGTTAAACAAAAATGTAAAAAACATTTTTAACCAGTGTAAAAATAAAACTGTTAAAACAAAAACATAAATAAGAAATGAAGATATGCTTAAATGGCATTTTTTTCACTCATATTTTTTCTAATGATATATTATGGTGGACTAAATCAAACTGAAAGTTTCAAACACAACAAAATGCAAAAATTCTTCATGCAGGCTTGCATTTCCAGTTCCCTGCATTCACACTAGTATAAATGAAATCCCAAGTTACCCAAGCTTTTTCATCGAAAGGGCCAAAAATCAAAGTTGATTTAGGGTCGTGGGCCAAAAGCAAATGTTGCATTATATCCAACCACAGTATTCTAAAATGTATTAATTTTTTTTAATAATTACACAAAAATTGAAATAACAGTTTAAACTAAAACATAAATAATTTATTAAGATATGCTTAAATGGCATGTTTTTTTCACCTGTTTTGGCCCACGGACCGTAGGCATCTCTGGTCCTGGGAGTGCATCCCTTTACATGTAATTTCAA
Source organism: Labeo rohita (assembly GCF_022985175.1). Classification (NCBI taxonomy): domain Eukaryota; kingdom Metazoa; phylum Chordata; class Actinopteri; order Cypriniformes; family Cyprinidae; genus Labeo; species Labeo rohita. The sequence goes on along the minus strand of NC_066883.1, from coordinate 1,630,778 downwards.
CATTAGACATACTTTAAAGGCAGACCAAGCATCCTTATCGCTCTCAGGTGCTGGCTGTTTGTTTTCACCTCTATCTTTTCTCCGTCGCGCACACACACACACACACACACAGATCTCTCGCTTGTGTTGTGGCTGCGTTCAGCCGCGCTACACGGACGACCTTAATTTGACAGTGTCACGAAGATCTGTATTCATTGGTGCACTCTTTTCATAATCCAATCCTCCTCTCCAACATGCAATTAGTGCCCCCTCGCTGCCACGAGCGCCCCCTCCCCCCCGACCCCGAGCCGGCACGTGCGATGAGATTGTTACAGCTTTCCCTGTGCCTTTCGTTTAGAGCCCGTGTCCTGTAATGAATATGTACATTAAGGACCCGAGCCAAGGAGGGGTCACATGCAATCAACCTTGAATTCAATTATGGCAGTCAAGGTTAATGACTGTGCGCGGTGGTCAGAGGCGAGCGCCACACCAGCGATTATATTCAGCCCGGCTGAATTCACAATGCCGAGAGAGAGACGGCGAGGGTCCCCGAGGGATGCGGGAATTGTGCGGTGGGAGAGGAAGGAGAAGTGGAGGGAGTCGTGTGTAAAGAGATGGAGAGATAGACAGAGCCATGTCACGACGTTGCTTCTCGATTACATTGAGTTCTCCCGGGCAAATCAGATTGCAAGAAAGGTTAAGCAGCCCCCCCTCCCACTCTACCTCTGCCCCGTCACCGTCGTTCCTCTCTCTTCCTCTCTCTCTCTCTCTCCCCTGGTTGCTGTAATATGATTAGTCTACATAAAGACGTGTCTGGAGTGTAATTCAGTGCTCGCTAATGAGACGCTTGTGTGAACTGGGCTCATCCATATCCCCAAGGCGTCTCCCACTCACCTGCTGCTGGAGAAACCGAGAGAGAGAGAGAGACACGGGGGGAGGGGAGGGGAGAGACAGAAGCAATAAAAAGAAAATACTCTGGCAAATTAAATATTGAAAAGTTTTCTGAGCATTATGCAGAATTCTGACATTACGTCGTCTATGTTCGGGAGCGAGCGCATGAAGCGTTCTGGCTGTTTGTAGACAGCAGGTTGGAGGCCCATCTGGACACTGGCTTTTTTGGAGACAGAAATGGCATTCAGTGGGACATCATGGTTTGATGACAAAACCCTGCCTCTGTTCTTCTCTTTGCACACTCGTGACTTTCATTGGAATATTAGCCTCTGAGAGAGCACAGATAAATCATTGTGTCAATGTATATTCGAAACAACTACAGCATCATAAATGTGTACATTTATTTATGATTCACATTTTATCTTAAAAACAGGTCTTTTTCAGAGAAGTTTGGTGTGTGTTTTTCACCATCAGAACTGATTTTCATGTGAGGTTCCTCAGGGTTCTGTTATTGGAGCTATTTTGTTTTCTTTGTATATTACGCCCCTAAAACATGCCATGTCATATTGTTTTTATGATGACTATTCACAAATTTATCTCCCTTTGAGATCACAAGAATTGTGTTTTAAAGGAGAAGTCCACTTTTAAAACAAAGATTCACATATAATGTACTCATCCCCTTGTCATTCAAGATGTTCATGTCTTTCTTTCTTCAGTCATAAAGAAATTGTGTTTTTCAAGGGAAACATTTCAGGATTTTTCTCCATATAATGGACTGATATGGTGCCCCGATTTTGAACTTCCAAAATGCAGTTTAAATGCGGCTTCAAACGATCCCAAATGTGGTTGTAATCGATCCCAGCCGATGAAGAAGGGTCTTATCTAGCGAAACGATAAGTTATTTTCATTTTAAAAACATTTTAATCTCAAACGCTCATCTTGTCTTGCTCTCTGTGAACTCTGTGTATTCTGGCTCAAAACAGTTTGGTTATTTTAATAAAATAATACAATTTATATACTTTTTAATGTCAAACGATCGTCTTGTCTTACTCTGCCTGGACTGTTTTTGTTCTGGTTCATGACAGTTAGGGTATGTCGAAAAACTCCCATCGTATTTTCTCCCTCAACTTCAAAAATCATTTCAAAATCATCCTACATCACTGCACAAGTACAGACACAGTTTCTGTAAAGTGAACATGCAAAGAAGATCAAGCACCCTTAACAAAAAAGGTAAAAAAGTGATATAGGACGATTTTGAAGTTGAGGGAGAGCATGAGATGGGAGTTTTTTGACACACACTAACTGTCATGAACCGCAACAAAAACAGTCCAGGCAGAGTAAGACAAGATGAGCGTTTGACATTAAAAAGTATATAAATTGTATTATTTTTTATGAAAATAACCGATGGTTTCGCTAGATAAGACCCTTCTTTCTCAGTTGGGATCGTTTACATCCACATTTGGGATCGTTTGAAGCCGCATTTAAACGCATTCAGTTTATTTCTAGTTTATTTGTATACCTGTAGCACTTTTCATGATACAAATCATTGCAAAGCAGCTTTACAGAAAATTTAAGTTTGTGCAATATATTTAGTAGTAGCTTATCAGTGGTGACCATGTCAAGTTGATGTACATGTGGCAGAAATGTAAAGTAAAAATCAGTTAATTAATGACATGTAATCGAACAGATGGTAAACACTATTACATCAATGATTATATGTTGCAGTCAAACTTGTAGCAGAATTCAGTAGTGCTGTATGTTGTTTCAGGGCTGGCATCATCTGAGGTCCTCTGAGGGGTTGGCATCATCTCTTCTCAGGTGTTCGGTCATCTTAGATCTTTGTAGGGTTGGGTCCAGATTGAAGCTTGTGTACTTCCTAGTTACCACAGGATGTCAATCCCATGGCAGAAACGTCCATCTAGATGCAAACTGTAAACCAAGAGATTCTGGGTACTGTTTTTTGGTCCAATAAGTAATATCTCTGTCTTATCTGAATTTAATAGGAGGAAATCATTGGTCATCCAGTTTTCTTACATTTTTACAACACTCTGTTAGCTTAGATCATTTAGAAGTTTCATCTGGTCTTGTTGAGATATGTAGTTGAGTATCATCAGCTACTCATCATCATATGCCAGACGTCTAGGTCTTTAAGATCAACTGAAAAGCTGCTTCTCACTATCGCACAGACTCATTTTAAGAATATAAGGAGATCAGGCCTTTACTGTTGCGGGAACAAGAACTGCTACATGAGATTAGAGAAATTAAATTTTAAAGTTTGCATTAAAAATTACCTATTTTCATTAGCTTTTAAAGAGTTGGATTAGTGTTGATATCCTAGTTTGGTCATTTTGTTTATGTTTTATTGTATTTTATTGTATATGTATCTGTATGTTGATTGTAGCACTTTGGTGTCCATGCACAGTTTTAAAATGCTTTATAAATGAATGAATAAATGAATGAATGAACATGTACGGGAAAAATGAAGGGAATATGGAACAAGTTTTGTTTCCTGCAATGGACTGTAGTTAAATACAGCCTAAATATCCAGTGCTCTTTTGTTTTTCTGTTGTATGAAATATCTCAGTGAGAAACCACTGCAAACAATTCCGTTTGAGAGTAAACAGAATGAATCAAACGTATTTGTAAACAAATTTAGATCTGTTTGATCAATTAGATCAAAAGAGCGATTCATTGACGAATCTGGCATCACTAGTTCTGATGCTAAACAGCAAACATATGTCATGATTTCTAAAATATTGTCAAGGAAAATTACAAGGATTTATCAGTAATGTTTTATATTGTTTATGATAATATATACCACCAGTTTCAAAGACAAGGCTTAAGCCTAGACTAAAATGTACGTCTGAGCTGTTTCAACTGAAAGAAACTTGCACTGGTTGCTCTTAAAACATGTCAGTGCCTTTGTTTTGTCTCAGGATGGACACCAGTAATGTTTTTTTTTTTTTCTCCTCAGGCAAGTTTATAAAAATTACTAATCCTGGCTTATAAGCCCTGTCTAAAACCTGTGAAACCAGGCCATATTTGAAGAGTTATACTGACATATATGTTACCAATAAGGCCATTTATAATTTTTACAGTCACACTTTATATTAAGATCCTATTTTCAGAGTTAACTAACTATTAACAATGACTTTTGCCTCCTAATTTGCTGCTTATTAATAGTTTGTAAGGCATGCTAATACGCAACTAGTTAATAGTGAGAATTGGTCCTTAAAACAAAGTGTTACCATTATCACCATTAGATGAAGACAGAAGTTTATAACATATATCGAATTCCCATAGTAAAATTTGTATATTTTAATAATATCTATATTTTGATTTGATTATATGGTATTATATGTAGCGACCATATATGTCAACAGTATATACATACAGTATATATGCAACAAAAATCTATGCGTTTATATTTTTTACTATCTTCTATCATTTATAACATGTATTGACTGGTATATTTTTATATATGGAACTGTTCTAGTTTCTAGTAGATTTCATGTATGATTTTACTTCATATGACAATAATTTTTTAATATATATTCATACTTCACATTTACATATGGGTATCAGTAATACTTTACTGGGATGCAGCAGTATTTCACTGGAGCTTGTGCCCCAGTGAAAAGGGACTAGTAACACCCCTGACTGAGTGGTGGTCTCTTTTGACTTATGAAATCATGCAACGCTTTTTTTTTCCCCAAACAAGTTGCATGAATGCTACTACCACCCCTACTGCCCCGCTGTCTTCCATTGCTTGCACAAGAAAGTCACAAGCTTTCAAACACACCCACACACCTTCATACACATCCATCTGAACAGGTAATAACTGCTGGAATGTTATAGACGTCATAAAACACCGCAGGCGCTGATGCTTCTTGTCCACATCTCATAGGTCATAAATGTCTGCAGAATAAGAATGATGAAAAATACACACCGTATTTGATCTTCCATCACCCCTAGCAGAGGTCACTGAAATCCTAACAGAGACTTTCACAAATCAGTGCATGCTTATTCCAACACAGTCAATACACACCACTGTAATAAACTGATGGCTCAAATATCCGATGCACTAAAATGTGTGTGTGTGTGTGTGTGTGTGTGTGTGTGCACCTGGTATTCATCACGTTATGGGGACCAAATGTCCCCACAAGGATAGTAAAACCTGAAATTTTTGACATTGTGGGGACTGGCTTGAGGTCCCCATGGGTACAAAAGCTTATAAATTATACAGAATGAGTTTTTTTGAGAAAGTAAAAATGCAGAAAGTTTTCTGTAAGGGTTAGGTTTAGGGGTAGGGTTAGGGTACGGGGATAGAAAATACAGTGTGGACAGTATAAAAACCATTGCGCCTATGGAGAGTCCCCACAAGGATAATAAACCAGACGTGTGTGCGTGTGTGTGTGTGTGTGTGTGTGTGATGAAAATAATTGTGTATGGGATATATACATTACTACCAACAGTGCTTGGCAGATACATGCAATGTGTAGTACACTGGTTACTGATTACATTATGAAAACTGTACTGCAGTAAGTAACGTAATCTATTAGATTAGTCATTCGAGAATTTAATCTACTTTTGGATTACTTTTAAATGACTTAACTCTTTTACGTCAGAAATTTGAATGGGATCATTGTGCAGTATACTGATATTAAAATAAAGAGAATGAAAACATATTTGTGACCATGGACTACAAAACCAGTCATAAGGATCTTTTTTTTAAAAAAAAAAAAAAAAGGCGTATATACATAATCCAAAAGCTGAATACATAAACTTTCCATTGATAGTATGGTTTGTTAGGATAGGACAATATTTGGCTGAGATACAACTATTTGAAAATATCGATGGTGGAAAAATAAATCAAAATATTGAGAAAATATTAAATATTTAAAGTTGTCCAGATGAAGTTATTAGCAATGCGTATTACTAATCAAAAATTAAGTTTTGATATGTTTATGGTAGGAAATGTACAAAATATCTTCATGGAATATGATCTTTACTAAATATCCTAATGATTTTTGGCATAAAAGAAAAATGGATAATTTTGACCCGTACAATGTATTTTTGGCTATTGCTGCAAATATACCCATGCTACTTAAGGTTTTGTGGTCCAGGGTCACGTTTCATTCTTTGTTATCTACAACACAGAGTGCATTAACCATTACATGACACCAGGTTTTTCCAAACTGGGGTTAATAACAGAACTGCAGGAGGTTAATGAGATGAAAAGCTAATGATTATTGAAGTCATAAAAATGTAGAATTAAAATTACTAAATTATTTGAAAATCAAAAGCATAAAATGAAATTACCGGGCACTAAACAAAATAAATAATTATGAGTTTACCTGCATGTCAGTGTGACCATTAACTGATATCAGAGAACTGTGAACATGCAAATGTTTTGTTAATTTAAATATTAACTTAAGATCCCAAGGGTTTTGAAATAAGCATTTTTGGCTGACAAAAACATTTGGGAATTCCTGTATTACATGAATAAATATTAATAAACGTGAAAATAGCAATGACATTTTTCTGTAGGTTTGAAATACTTTTGTCTGTATTTCTAGAATCAATAATTAGTGTCCTTTCATAGACACAGTGTTTCAGATGTATTTACCTCATCAAAGATAAACAGTATGACAGACAGTAGGAAAATTTAAAAGAGAAGAAAGAATTAGGGAGAATCAATAAGTTATGAATAATTTAAAGCCACTGTGTGAATAATATGTAATCTTGTAGTCCACAAAAAGTAACTGTAACCTGTAATCTGATGATGGGCATTTTAAAATGTAACACAATCTAATTACAAGTAGTTTATTTCTGGAATCTAATTACATAATCCAGATGTAATCAGTTACTACCAGCACTGACTACTGAAAATGGATGATAGTGAGGAAGGTTTCCTGATGATGGCGTCCATTGCCGCCAGAAACCAAACTTGGGCTTTGTTGCGTTAAGTGCATGGATTGATATAGGAGAAATGGTACAGTAACAGCTGGCTCCATTCTCTCTGGGTCAATAGAGGAGCTTCTGTGTGTGTGGATGGTAAATCTCTCTGCTCCACTCTGTAAATCAAGTTCCATGGCCCTGCCGTGCAGATCAGCTGCCCTGCTAATGGAAGGTTAAGCACTTTGCAATGAAACAATTACTGCCAACACATACTGTCTGGCTATTACGATGGAGAGATGCGCTGGCCGCTGGTGTCTGTGCGGATCTGTGTCCGTGCCGCTAAACCGCTGTCTTTTTCAGTGGAGGTGGGTGATATCTATCTGTGCTCCGCTAATGCGATCATGCAAATACTGCTCATCCCGATCATGCGGTTTCTTCATTTCGTGCTTTTTATGTAAATCTTTTCATTATCCCATGATGTGCAGGTAAGTCAAACGCCATTATGTGTATGCGTACGTTTGACATATAGCTAAGCGGACCAGAGAGAAAGCCCTAGAGAAAACTGGAGTAAAGAGCCAAATGTAATATTGGCAATCTCCAGAGATTACGGGGCATTTGTCAGCGTGTGATGCCACCTGACAGGGCGCTTTTGTTGCTTCTAATGACATCTCCATCAGTGCGCGCGCGTGTCCTATCCATCACGAGCCAAAATGGGCTATTTCATTTTAGGATCATGGAATAAAAAAGTTCTCTCTCCCTCACACGCCAATGAAAAAAAGATAAAAATTTCAGCTGAAATGTATGGAAATTCAAAGCAATATATTCTTTGCGCCACGGCTGGGTGATCAATTTAACCGAGTCTTAAAGTGTAAGAGAGTTTTATAAGGGTTTTATGAGGGTTTTTTTATAATGCGAGCAGACTAACATATCTGTTCTCGTTGGGATTGTAAGCAGATAAAGGACGTATACTAAGGACTCACTCTTCACAATTTTCCTGCATAACCCATTACGGTTCTGTGTTATTATTGCTATGCTTTATTTGTTATTGGAAATACAACATTTGTTTTGGTGAAGTGTCAAGTTTCCGTAAATGAAATAGAGGCCCGAACGGCGGGGTCCAGATCCTAATGGGCTGTTATAATGCGTAGTTATCAGCGTGTCAGAATCGCCCCCTCTTTCTCTCTCTTTCCACCCCCTCCTCGCCAATTGGTTCAGTCACATCAAAACAACATTAATTCCTGTCATTTATTGCCAGGCCACATCAAGGCTGGATTAATTCAGATAACATGCCAATGCTGAGAGGTATTGGTATTCCAATCAATGTGCTGATTCTCATGGAAAAGGCTATTATTCAGAGCCGATTCACTCTCTTTGCGAGCCCCGTTTTGATTTCTTGAAATATTGATTATGTGTTCCTCTCAAATAGCTGTTAAATTGCCTGGGAAGCAAACAATCGCAGGTGTAAATAAAGATGATAATAGCGAGTCACCGCAGCTACTGGTGTGTGCTCAGCACTCTTTAAGCCAAAAACCTTTCGAAGCAAAAACACCAAGCACAAACTGATGTTAGTCTTGCAGTTGTAATACCAAAAAGGTCACACTTTGAACTGCCCTAAACTAATCATACTGCGTTGCACACTATAAAACAACAAGCACAAGAGATAGACGTTGAACCTTTTCATATTAAGCGGCGGTATGCAGGGGCACTGCAACGAGAGTGAATGAGGTTGTAATGAGGTTAGATGATTCAAAGGGGCCAGCGATGTCAGCCAATGGAGTTCTTTCAGTCATACTTTTTAATAAAAATATTCAATATTTCATCAATTTAAACCAAATATTCAAACATGTTACATTTTAAAAAATGTATCATCACTTAGTAAAACTAATGCAGTGAGACCACTTGCTATAAACCAAACGGTTTAAGAACTGCAGCCATTTCATTTTGGGTAATTTTTGACTTGTTCTTAAAAGTGGTGGTGCTGATTTTATTTACAACACCAGTATTACAAAATAAAACATTGAAAAGTGTATAAATTACTGTTTTTTCTAAAGAAACTTTGTCCAACAGCGACACCAGCAGGTAAAGTTACAGCGGGACTGTCTCGCCTCCCCTGAGCACATTAAGTTTTAACAGACCCCCTAAAGCATGCCGTGAGGTTTTTGAGGGAAATTGAGAATGAATGGGGGAAAGTCACATGAGAGGAGGCAATGCCTCCAACACAATATGATGGTCAATCTCCCTGTCTATGACCAGTATTTACTGAGCTTTGATGACTGATGATCCGAAAAATTTAAACATAGTTTAAACTATAAAAAGAATAGCTGAACGTAAGTTCACAACAAAACGTATTGTTTAAATCGTTACTGCTACTGAGTTATAAAAAAAAAAAAAAGAGCTTGATGAGATTCATACTTGGCATATAATAGAATACAGCACTGATTACATTGTTAATGTAATGTAAAAAATAAAATAGAATTGTTTTTTAGAATTTTTTTCTGATAGTGTACACTGAAAGGTGCTTCACAATGCCATAGAAGAAGCTTTTTTGTCTAAATGGTTCCATAAAGAACCTTTGACATTTGAAGAACCCTTCTGTTTCACAAAAGGTTCTTTGTGGCGAAAGAAGGTTCTTTAGATTATAAAAAGGTAAGAAAGAGATGGTTCTTTGTGGAACCAAAAATGGTTCTTCTATGGCATCGCTGTGAAGAACCTTTCAAAGCACCTTTACTTTAAAGAGTGTAAGTATTTTTTATTTAACCAGTATTTAGCAATATTTAGTTTATTTAGCAATATCGCAACACTATTAAATCATTATAAATCTTTTTATCTCTAGGCCATCCACATTTCTATTTAGACTAAATGTAGGCTACTGTAAGACTGGAAACTTATTTTCTTGCTCTAGAAATACACTAGATAGACTATAAAAATATTTTGGTCTATAAAGGTCGAAACTAAATATATTTTCTGTTTTAAAAAATACACAAATACACAAAAGTTTTTGAACAGAAGTCTCTTCTGCTCACCAAGCCTGCATTTATTTGATCCAAAGCACAGCAAAAACAGTAAAATTGTTGACATATTTTTTACTATTTTAAATAACTGTTTTCTATTTGAATATATTTTAAAATGTAATTTACCCCTGTGATTTCATTACTCCAGTCACATGATCCTTCATTCTAATATTCTGATTTGCTGCTCAAAAAACATTATTTATTTATTTATTTATTTATTTATTATTATTTTAAAAAGAGCTGAGTAGAAGTTTATTCAGGTTTCTTTGATGAATAGAAAGTTCAGAAGAACAGCATTCATCTAAAATATAAATCTTTTGTAACAATAATATAAATGTCTTTAGCATCACTTTTGATTAATTTAAGGCATCCTTGCTAAATAAAAGTATTAAAGTATTAATTTATTATAATGTAATTAAGTATTAATCCCATTAAAAAAATGTATAGTGTGTAATGTTAAGAAGCTTTTAATTTTAGATAGATGCTGATCTTTGGAACTTTCTATTCATCAAAGAATCCTGTACTCAACTGTTTTAATATTGATAATAATATCAATAAAATAATGTTTCTTGAACAGCAAATCAGCATATTAGAATGATTTATGAAGGATCGAGTAATGATGATGAATATTCAGATTTGATCACAGGAATAAATTACATTTTAAAATATATTCAAATACAATGCAGTTATTTCAAATAGTTAAAAAATATTTCAAAATGTTACTGTTTTTGCTGTAATATGGATCAAATAAATGCAGGCTTGGTGAGCAGAAGAGACTTCTTTATAAAACATTACAAATCTTACTTTGTTCAAAAACTTTTGACTGGTAGTGTATATTTGATTGAGCTTCACTTTTTGCAACATATATTCAGCATTTATATTTGGTCACAAAAAGCATGAGTTTAGATGGGTCATATCAAGTGCTGTTTATTACCCACCTGCCAAAACGCCATTACAGGGACAAAGACTCATATGATAGAGATATGTTTCACAATCAAACATGTCACTTGAGTGACCTTTCATTCTTGCATCTCGTGCCGGGCTGCGTTCGCCGCCCTACACCCATGCATGCTTCGGCCGCCCCACTCAGACAAACTATTAGTTAAGCCTTTCCGGTTTGAACTCAAGCTTACTGCTAAATTTCTTAAGACAATGAGAGCGAGCACATAATAAAGGGAAGTGTGATAATTGTTGCTATTCTGAGAAACCCAAAGCAGTAACTTCAGTCCATTCACACTCAGAGAGAGGGAGAGAGATTTATTGTTCTGTACTCACAGTGACAGGAAATACACATTTCCCTCCTGGGGCTAAATATTTGTCTTGTCTGGTCAGTCGAAACTATGGACCCACTCAGGAGGAAACAGGCCAACAAATGGACTATCGCTGCAGCCAAGCTCTGTTCCTGCAATACTGCCTCTCCCCGACGCCCGTATCTGATTAGCCAACTGCAGAGGCCTATCACGCCGATGACAGGTCATTTCCCATCATGCCGCGCTGGCAGGACCATGTCATTTCCAAGGGGAAACAGATGAGTGACAGCAGGGTGTAGGCCGTGCCCAGAGCCCTAATTGAGTAGGGTGTGTGTGGATCGGTGCGTTTGCATGTCGGGTGTGTGCGCATGTCTTCGCACTTTATTCACTCATGCCACAGGAAGAGTAGATAAAACACGGACATTGTCTGAAACCCAAACAACCTATGTACCGACGCATTACTGTCGGTGCATTATGCCCTCATTTGTTCAAAGCATTTACAATTACAGATCACTTAGCGTGCTACACTTAAATGCAAATACTGGCAAATTCTGTTGATTCGTTTCAATTCATATAAGTTATCTTGAGTAAAGATTATGTAATTATTTGAGGTGTGCTTTATGTGGTAACATCTAAAATAATTGTTTTTTAACATTACTGAATCAACCTGAATATATTAAGTTGCACCAACAAAACTAAATTGAAGTATAATGTAGAAATAGCTCTTTCACATAAAAGTCACAGGTTACCACTTTTAGTTTGTAAAGGTTTTTTACACCTAAACATTATATCTTTCTTTGACAAAGCAGTAAATAAATAATATATAGTACATAATGTAGAGACCACATTAAGAACAAATAAGAACATCATTTCTTTTATTGTTTTATTGGTTTCAACTACAACAGCACAGATTCACATGCCCATGTTTTCAAACCTGTTCTAACTACATAAATCTAAAATTATAAGAAATATCTCAATAAATATTTAACCTATAATTTTCTGTATTTAGTTTTTGTTTAATGAAACAAATTTAATTAATACCACTCATTATTTTAGGCAGGTCTGATGGGTATTCCTACTTCTACTTGGTTATCATTATTAATCTAGTATGAATTATTAATAACAATATTTAGCATATAATGTCTTTTTTGTAGAAAAAGCAGACATGCAGATACTTGAAAATCTCTCAAAATCATTGTGTTTGAGAGCAAGTTTTCTGTTTTTGTAGGTGATATTTAGAGGTTAGGAAATATATAGATGCTAGTAAAAAATACATATACTAAAATGTATTTCAAATATATTTATTTTATGCTAAATATACCACAGATACATTTACATATTTATTTATTATTATTTATTTATTCATGCACATTGTACCGAAGTAGTGCTGAAGCCCAACTAAAGATTTACTTAAGTATATTTGATTGTGGTAAAGTGGAACTACTGCAAATGTACTTTAGGTACACTTTAAAGACCGATATTATGCAAAGATCATACAATCCTCATCAATAGTGACATTAAAACACATTTCAGGCCTGATATTAATAAATGTGCATTGTGCACAAGTATAGTCCAAATAAAGTTTAATTAAATAAAGTTTTATATCAAGAAGTCTCAAGCAATTTAAACTATACTTATTATAATATAAATATATTTTAAATATATGACTTTTTTACTAGGGGAGCAAAGCTAAATTAACACAAATTAATTTTTGAATGCCTTTAAAGATTTATTGCTATGGCACCTGGAAATGTATAAAACCGGCTAATCAGATTTGATCAGGTTCAGATGGTCCATGTGCAATGCGTGGGGAGTCCAGCCATCTCTGAGACTTCCTGAGGTCTAACACTGAGTAAAATACGTGGAGAAAGATGGACACGTTCAACAGGATGAAGGAGATGATGGAGAGCTGCAAAACAACAAGTGAGAAAAAGCACACAAAAGTGTTACAGAAAGTGAAGAATGACAATTTATACAAGAAAACAAACTGATGAATCAAGAGATATAGAGAAAATGTGAGGTAAAATGCTGAATAAGCATGCATAGAAAACATGAAAAAGTAATAATTCTGTGCCCTCTCTTTGTCTCTGTGCTGGACATTTATCTGAAACCCGGCTGATAAAGTCTCATAATGGTATTTTTCTCTTTAAGAGGAGAAAAATTGCTGATATCTTTATCTCAGTGTCTGTCCCATCCTCTCAAAATGATAAAATATTGAAATCCCGCACTGTTTACTGATCCAGATTGTCAGGACAAGATTAAACAAAGCAGCTGTTTTGTCCTGCAGATTGTAAAATAGGTCAGAATGAATTAGGCAGCACCTCTCTCTCTCTCTTTCTTTCTTTCTTTCTCAGTCTGTCTCGTAAGATTTTCATGTCTGTCTCCAGAGCCATCAATGAATCATTGGTTTCCCATATTAGACATGCTTTATTAGATTACTAAACACCCAGATGAGGTGGTAATTATAGCTTTGCTCATCAGGATAGTGTCTGTTCATTGATAATCTATACTGATAGAAGGCCTTCCTGTACATACGGCAGCCCAATCCCCAAAAGACCAGCCTCTTCCAGCCAAAGTCCTAAAACAATGTATTGACACTCATCAGTGGGGCGATCGACCCCCTGTTCTGTCTTCCCTGAAAATTACTCCATTACGCCATCTATTCATACAAGAACATGAATCCCTCCAGTCCTGCCAAACATCTATACGTTCATGTGTGTGCTTGATGGCCATCTAATTCTACATAAGGTTAATCAATTAAGAGTTTATCCCAGGAGACTGCATTTCTCTGGAAAAAGGCAGAGAGAGAGAATACATGTAACTTTGGAGATACAGCAGTATTGGATACATACAATTATCTACAAATTATCTATAAGATGGAAGCTAGTTATGTTATTTTGAAATTAAATCAGAGTACCTTCAATGTGTTTACTGTGAACTGAGCCACACAAAACACTTTATTATGAGCCATGTGAATGGAAAACCATTGTTCTGAGGAATGTGGGTAACCAGACAGTTGCTGATCCCCACTGACATCCATAGTATTTTCCCCCATACTATGGAAGTCGATGGGAACCAGCAACTGTTTGGTTACCAGCTTTCTTCAAAATATCTTCTTTATGTTCAACCGAAGACAGAATATCATAGGTCTGGAACAACTTGAGGGTAAATGAACAATATAATAATTTATAATTTTGGGTGAACTGTTGCTGTAAAGCAAATACTCCCAAGAACATTTCGCTTACATTCCCATTAAATTATAAAATCACTTAATGTTCAAAACACCAAGCATTTTGTTACATTTTTTAAATGTTTTAAAATAGGTATAAATGTTTTAAAAAATATTCTTGGTTATGTGCTAACATTAAGAAAATGTTACATTGTATCATTTATCAACATAATGGGAATGTTACTTTTGAATGCTGTCTGAACATTCTGAAATACACAAATGTCCAACTAAAACCAAAAATAAATGTAAAATAATGTAAAAATAATGTTTTTGTGCTAATGTTTTGAAAACATTATTAAAGACGAAATAACGTTGAACAAATGTTCTGTAAATGCTACTGGAAGAACATTTGTTGAAAACCTTGACAGAACATCAGCCAAACTTCTGAGAAGGTTAGTTGAGAATCTCTGCCTCCTACACGCACACACACACACACACACATGTTGGGTTTCCATAGTTTACGGGGACTTTATATAGATGCAGTGGTTTTACTACTGTACCATTTATCACCATAAATCACTATTTAGTATGTTTTTTAAGTCTTTGAATTACAGGAAAAGGAAATGTCCTCATAAACCACCTTTACATTGTAATACCTATGTCATACCCATGTCATTATACAAATTTGTGTCCTCATAATGATTTTTCTACTGCATTTCCTGTCCACTTACACTAACCTTACATCTAAACCTAGCCCTCACACAAAACTACAGGCATTTTTAGATTTTCAAAGGACTTCATTATTTAGGATTTATAAGCTCTTTTCCTCATGAGGACCAAAAAATTTGGATATTTTTGGGGACATTTTTTCCCAAATAACGCAGGGTATACCTGAACCACACACACAAGCTGTAGGCCTGACACAATCAAACATCACTTTTCATGCATTAGTGTCTGAATCTCAGTAAAGTACATAAAAACACAAACCGAATTGTGCTTGTGTCATTGAATTCTCGCGACATATCCAGAGCAATTGACTGTTATTAGCATCCCACACATGCTCCTCGTGTAAGCATGCAGAGATATAATTGAATATTTCATTAGAAATGAAAACAGCAGCAGTACCCCCACCCCCCCTTTTTTTCTTTCTTTCCACAGACAGATATGAGTACAGCAGAACCTGTGCAGCTTCTGTACAATTTAGCCTAAACAATTAAACGAAATATTCAGGGGTAAGACCAAAAGGCCCCTAAAACATCTGAGAAAACAGGGATTACTGGACCGTTTTAAAGCAAACACATAAGACTCATTATCACCGTGGCATATTGGCAGGCTCATTTGCTTTTCACAGTGAGTGTCGGGTCCAAAAAACCCTCCCCCCTGGGATAAACACGTGTATGGGGAGCGGGGGCGCTGTGGCCCCAGCAGCAGGTGGCCCATTGCAGCCTAATGAACACGGCAATCTGTTACTATCGCCACAGCGCTTTTCACCAGACAATTAGGCGACTAAGCGTGTAATTATTCTGGGCCAACAAGAAGAGGCTCTCCTCTAATTTCATCTTTACATTTCTGTTTACTCACTCACACTGCTCTCATTAATGAGAGATTTTCCAGTCTATGCTAATTGGTTTCAATAACATTCATTTTAGTTGAAAGGGAACGATTCTGTTAATTGAAGAGTGGGAGAGGAGGGGCAAAGATATAGAAATAAATAAATGAATGAATAAATAAAAAGAGCCCCGCGTCTTTTTATTTTCGAGAGCGGCGGATGCTTTGAACGCGATCAACAGGTTCAGAGCTAATGAAATTAAGTGACGCCGGCAGTAGCAGAAAGGAAATCGCAAATTAAAAGCAATTTATTTTTCATTGAAGCATGTGGCAGCGTTCAGGTGCAATTAATGCGCAACGCTTAAGCACAAGGAGAAAAAAAACAAAACAAAAACACACAAAAACTCGGGATGGTAATAAACTCTGCGCCGCCACCGTGGACGTTTCTATGCGCGTATATGTGCGTGCGTGAAGCTAGATTTTCCTCTGCGCCAGGCTTACTTACGATATGACGAGAAGTCTCTCCGTAGACCACCTCTGGTACAGCTAACACAAGATAATTTGAGATGATTTGCATACGATTTGCATAATATCAGGACACAAGCTACAAATAGGTATGAGTGTGTCTTAATTACAATGGGCTACACTTTTCAAGAAGGCACGCTTGCATTCTAATTGCGTTAGCTGCTGCTTGGATTCAAGACGCAAATTCAGTCAAGCAAAAATGCCTGTTTAGGATGTGTTCGGTGTTGTTCAGTAATTATGTTCGATTAAGCACTCTGCTATCCCCGTTCCCCTTAAGAGAAAGACTTTCGGGAAAATTATTCCACATTTAAAGGTGGGATATTTCAGCAGTTTTAGCAACAAGGACATTGCTTTCTTTTTGTAAAGGCGTTAAAAGTAATTTATTGTACCTCTTCACTTTTATTCTCCCAAAAATAGGTACAAAAGCTGTCACTGAGGCGGTACCTTTTTGAAAGGTACAGCTAATATGTACCTTTATGGTACTTAGATCATATACATAAGGCACAAAGGTGTCAGATTGCCACCTTTTTTTAGAGAGTGCACGGCTCAGAAACACACAAAGGTTTAGTTTCTCATTTTCTGCTGGAAAGAGGGAGAGAGATGGGCACTTAATTAAAAAATGCCATAATTTTAATATTGCATTAACAATTACATACCAATTAGTGAGAGATTATTTTTTTTAAACCCCCGCCGCTCTCCAAAGTATGGTCATTAATTGATGTGCAGGGCTGTATTCAGGGCTGGGGTACGAGCACCTGAGGTTGCCAAGGTTACCAAATGGAATCCTCCCTCAGACATCCCTGATCTGCATAATTCCATCATATAATTCAGTGGCTTTCAAAGTGAGGTTGATGAATGGCACCTTCAGAAGATAATATTTCTGCTCGGCTGTAATAAATCTTATGTGAAGTGCTTTGGGTGTGTGCGTGCGTGCGTGTTTAGTTTTTTGGGGGACATAGAAGGTAGGATGAAACTCATTGCGCACCCCCCCATTTCCATTTTTCTTTGTCTGTTTCTCTGCAGATATCATGAACATTAGAGTAATTACTCGCTTACCTTCTCTTGGGTCAGAAGAACACCGTGACCTGAACTGTTTAAGACGCTTATTGTATTTAATCAAACAGCGGCTCTCATTAAACAGCTTTTCTGATTGGTCAATTGCAGCGTTCACTGATATTTCCTATGATAAAGCAGATATTTGGCAGACAGCATAAGTTCTGAGCAATCTGTTATGGGTTAGGTTAAAAAGCACGTGTATGCGTTTGTGCTCTGGAGCTTCTTGAAAATCTTCCATATTCACCGAGGACCCAGACGGACCAAAAGATCCTTGTTCTAGCGGGACCCGATTGACCAAGATGCCAGATAAACACCTGTGATATTGATCCCCGATTGCAAACAGTCCGCAGCCAAGAGGCCAGCGCGCCGTGTTCTCTGCACGTTGCTATTAATAAAACAGCGTAGGTCAAGCAGAAGTGACCCCGGCGCCTCAATAGTGTTTAAAAACAGGTTCGACCCTGGCGATAGCGATGTGACCTTCTCTTCATTTATTCATGGCGGTGGTTATGGCTGCCTCTCTTTTGTCCGCTCCTATCAGGAGCGCTTGTTTGCCTTTAGCGGGTGCATGTATTTACCATGCATTAAGCCTCATTAGACGTTAATTGAATGTTTGGTCGCTGAGGGGCGAGCGGTGATGGAGAGAGTGTTATAGCTAATGATGAGAGAGGGAAATGAAGAGGGGGAGTGTTTTTTTCCTCTTCCCACTTTTTTTGGTGTGTGTCCCTACAAATATAAACACTTCTTATTTAATTTCCTTCTCTTCCTCTTTTGATTTTCATTAGATGAAAGAAAATAGTCTTTATTGCTCCCATGCCATTACGTGTAAGTGTATCTGTGTGTCTGCCTGCACGCACGTAAAAACAGAGAGAGAAAGATAGAGATATGAGCTAAGTGAAGAATCAAAGTCACCGGTGCGTATTTTCTCTGACACACCTGTGAGTGATTGCATTTGTTTACTAATTAGGTTTTATTTTCCATTATTAATGTTTTTAATAAGCCCAGAGTCAGGTGTGGCTGACAGTAATGAATGCCTCATTCTCGAAGTTCGTTATTGGCGAGCTGCTCTGCTCCCTAATAAAGGGATAATTACTCCATGTTTGTACAGACATAAAGAACTGAGTATTGACTTTTTGACAGGCTGTGACGCCGTTCACGCTAATGACATTTTAAATTGTACGTTTATAGCTATCACACAATGAGAGAGTTCATCATGTTTTCAGCAGATAGATAGATACATAGATAGATAGATAGATGTTATTTGTGCTGAAAATAACAGGAACCTTGTAATCAGAGATATGAGAGCCCTCTGTATGAAACAGGAAATTGCACAGTTAGTGGCTTTCTAGACATGGAATTAGGGATGAACCATATCACGCTCTTTCTAACTAAACAGTTGCGGTCAGGCTCAGATTCAAGTGCTTTTCTCCTGAGGCGCTTTTTGAATGGGCCCGAGTATAAGTAATACTTCCAGCTCTTGAGTGGAGTTTTCTGTATTTCTATGGAGCATCCAGATGATGAATGTTGAATACTGGAGACCTAAGGCTCAATGTGTGACTTTCAGGCACAGTCATTTAGTTGAATCAAGAGAAATGATTTCTGAGAAATGAATCCGCTGTGAAGGCCTGTTTCACATATACAGCATGGTCATGTTGGGTTTTGACAGTGACAGACAGTGTTATTCCTGCATGGGATTGCTGCAGCTTTGGAAATAAAATTTTGGGTTACAGCAAGCATTTTCTTTTATAACAGCTATGAATTAGAAAATGATAAGCTGATTCTGATAAAGTACATATTAAAGTTATTATTTTCTACGGGCCTTCCTTCCATATTCTCTCAAAAAACAATTGTTTTATGAATAATGTTTATTTGGATATTACTCTTTTCACATAGTGTTTACTGCTATATATTAGGGAAGTATGCGATTTTGAAAAATCTAAAACCGATTTCATGAACAAATGGGTCCCTTGCACAAATTGGTTTATGCTTGGGGGTGCTATGTGTGGTGAAGGGGGATGGGGTGTCATCACAATTAGTTAAAAACAATATTAAGTCTATAAAGCATGTCAAAACCTCCACAAAGCACGATAAGCATACCAGGAAATCAACAGGCGTAAAAATGGCACTAAATTGGACAAAAATGCCAGAGCATAATAAAACTAAATTAAAAAGAAAAATGTCTAATGCAAAATTAAATTTAGAGCTGATGTTGCATCATATTTCTTTTTACAGCATTGAGCATTCTAACAAGTCACACACAATTCTGTTGAGCCTGTGAACGCAATGACCATTTAGAGGCATTTTGATTAGTCATTGCTAAGGCGTTGAAGTGACTGAATTCTGCACTTCCACAAATTCTCTCTCAGCACATTAACGCACCGGCTTCAATGGGCTTAGGCACAGTCGCCTACACTTGGGAGCAGGCCTACTGGCAGAAGTATATTTTTCGAATAATTATTTGTATGTATGGGAGTTAGGATGTTTTAAAAACAGAAATCATAATATTGGTTTAGTGTGACAACTTAATTTAAAATGTGAGCATGGCATGTTTCAAATTAAAAATGCAGTTAGCAATCACCAAATAGCCCACTTTGGTGTCAACTTGCTAAGTGATAGTACTGATCTACTGATGATGAATAATGAATATTTTCGTCATTTATGGTGTTTAAATTGTCCCTGCAAATTCACAAAGTTTTCATGGCATTTTCTTTTCATATTACCTCCATATAATGCCTGTAATAAAGTAGTGTTTACTTTATGTAATGGCAATAGTTCTGCTGTTCCACAAGCGCCACCTTCTGGCAAAGAGTGAAACAGTTATATTCCCATTTTATTCACAACAGTGTTGTGAATGGCATAAAAAAGAAAAAAAAAAAAATATATATGGTTTATGATGTGTGTAAGTTTATAGATTACACTAACATTAGACCACTTTTAACCTTACTTTCCGCCTGTGCAGTGGACCGGCGCTCAGTGTGTGTTAAGACTATAAAGAGAGGATTATGGTATGTTATAAACCATAAAAAAAAAAAACAGGTTTATAGTCCACTTACAATTTACATTTAAAGTGTTCATTACAAATAAATTACTAAAATGAATCAACTAAATGAATGTAAATTACCAAAAAATTGTAAAAAAACAAACAAACAAAAAAAAGAACAAAGAAAAAGAAAACTGCTATAGAACTAGAAATGTTATTCATGTTCACTGAGGAAAGCGCTATCCTTGTCGCAGTAGTCTTTCAACAGTTAAGGAGATTTCACATGACTGGCATCAGTACTGGCTGATACTGGCTGAGTTTATATATGTATTGATTTCTATTAAGTGAAGTGTCAGCTGCAGCATTAACTGCTGATCAAAGTTGTAATAATTTTAATACCTTGTTTTTTTCCTGAATGAATCTGAGTTTTTGAGTGAATTCAAAGAATAATTGTCTATTTACTCATCAATAGAGACAGTCACATGTTGCCACCTACTGGCGCAATGTAACTTACACCGAAGTCGCTGGGGGGACAAAATGGTGAAAAGTCCCAGTGCTCATAATAGTGGAATATCAGTACTCGTGGAAAGCTCTCTTGATCATAGATCCAAAATATACTTTTTGAAGACATTTCTATAGATGTATTTACATAGTTAAGACTACATATACAAGTTGAGTTTATATATGTATTTAACAATGCATAGGTTTGTACAGACAAATCACATGAAAAAATCTGATTGAATTTTTGTGCCAAACATTGGTTTACGTGAACAGGTATATATTAACAACAGCCCATTTATACCTAATTACTGTTGCTTTCTAATGAGCGGGATGAAAGAAAAAAACAAAGGCATAAGAATAAGGTAGTCAACCTCTATTTTTTAATCATGAATTTCTGCTGTCTTTATTCATTACGGTTTTGTGACAGCTATTCAGCTTGCCAACACGCTCTGCCACCTCTAATGATGGTGTGTGTTGCACCAATCTCTAGTAAAATCATCAGCGGTATTATGAAGTTAATTTCAAATGATTGACAGTCCTTTATATGCATGTAGCTAATGTAACAATTTATTTTCCTAACAGGAGGAAAATGGGGAAAGACAGGGCAGGAAAACCTCAGTGCAGATAGACTGGCAAGATCTTGATTTTATTTACACAACTAGACTGAAAGTACTGTCTGTACTCATGTGAAGTTTGATTGTTTACCTAGCCTATAAATAGGAAAGGAGGATGTCTTGCGGTTTGTTGCACTTTCTCTTGATGAGAAACAAAACTTTAACTAAAGAATTTTGCCTGTAATAAGCAATTTGTTTTCCAGAAATATCATATTTTATCCAAAAGAACACATAAACTCACACATATATTTTATGGACCCTGTTTTTTGTTTTTTATCACAAAACCAAGCATGTCTTTTTTTTCTACATAGGACATTTTTTGAAACATTATGTTAACATTCCTCTTTTTTCTCCTTATTTGCTGGTGTCACACACAAAAACATTTTGTACTCTTTTAACATAAAAAATAGACCTCAGATTAGCAGTGATGTAACAGTGATGAGGGGAAAAGAATAGAAACATATGAAACACAAGGGGTATACAGTGTATACACAGGGATAACAAATGAAACGAAAAACAAGTGAGCTAATCAACAAAGAAAACTACCAACAGACTAAAACAGGAAACAGGAAACTAAAAGACTTCAACTTCAACATAAAAGTCCAAAATGGGGAACAACAGTAAAGTTAGTTGCTTCATTAGAGTCGTATATAAGATGCACAGCACAGTATTTGCTCCATGTGTCTATAAAAGTTACTCCTGGTAAACTATTTTAAAATTTAGAGCAAAATTACTTTACAAATTATTTAGCCACTAATTTTTGTTGTTGCCTGACAAGTAATGTAATGAATATGTAATTATGTAATTCACAACCATGTAACAGTGTTGTGAATGTGTATTTTTAAAATGCTAATCTAATTCATAATAATCTCATTTTGAAACTTAAATTACATTGGCTACAGTGGAAAAGCCTACTCTTTCAGTTATGGAAGTCATTTCCCATGACAGTGTGTGTTTGTGAACTGATGATATTGATGATGGGCAAGCTGAGTATCTGGACAACACCACAGATAAACTCTGGCCTTAAACTTCCACAGAAGTTTTGTTTCATTACTTAGCTGACATGGTTTGCATTACCTTGTTTTGTTAACTTGTTTTGACCTTAATATTTTGCACTTTCCATATCCTGGTCAACCATTTAACTTGCTAATTTAATTTGTCTGCTTGCTCTAATCATTCTTATTTAGCTTATTATGCTGGAACAATCCCAATTTTCTTTTGGCTGCAGATGTTGAGACTGTAAATTGTGACACACTCTCTCAAAGCTGTATGACATGTATTAATACTAAGCATCTGTGTTATGGTCATTAGAGCTACTTCACCTTTGTTTTATGAAACAAAGTGTTTTGACAGCAAAGGGCTGTTCACACCAAAGCATATGTTCATCACTAAAATATAGGTCGATATCCGCTCAAGATTTGTCAGTTCAGATGTATGCAAAAGAAAAAAAGGCAGAGGGGCTAAATGAAAATGTAATGTGTCATTGTCTGAAAGTAGGTGGCACTTATACAAAAACAGAAGTACTGGGTAGTAACTGATTACGTGTAATCTTCATTTTGTAATCAGATTCTAAAAATAACTTGTAGTTAGATTATAAAACATATTCAAATTAGGGATGTCCCAAGCTGATCTCAAGGATCGGGATCTGGCCGATCAAGCATTTTTTTAACTGATCGGCAGTGATGGGAATAACGGCGTTATTAACTGCAGTTCTTTTTTCAGTAACGAGTAATCAAATGAAGGTAAGACTTTAGAATACAGTTGCGCATTAGTGAATAACTACACAGGAACAAATGACTAATGCACTGTTAACATTCTAGTAACTGCTATTGACTAACAAGAAATTCTGATTAACGAATCAGTAAGTAATAGTGCTCAGCTGAAAGTGGTAGTTCACTATTAGCTAATCAGTAGCTACTATTTTTTCATATCTCCCAAATAACTACTAAGAACTACTATATACATGTTCATAATTAATGTAAATGATGCCAAATTTATGATTATTTTTCAAAGTAAATATCATGGTAACCCACTAGTAACGACTCAAGTGTTACCAAAGCCATCAGAAGTATGACTATTCAGAACCTTACAAAAACCTCAATAGTTTTTAATTACTTTAGTCATTACTAAGGAGTTATCATGATCTTCACTGTAGAATACAGATCCAAATAATTAGTAATTTCTTCTGAAGTATTTGGTAATACCCAAGTCATTTCTAATGGGTTACCATGATCTTCACTTTAGAAATAATTATACATTTTGCATTATTTACATTAATTATGAACATGTGTATAGTAGTTCTCTAGGAGATATGAAAAAAATAATAGTTACTGATTAGCTAATAGTGAACTACCATGTTCAACTGAGTTGTTAGTAATTACTAAAATGTTAATAGTGCATTAGTCATTTGTTCCATTATCATTATTGACAATAAAATGTGGCTTTACAATAGCCTAACATTCGTGTTTCGTTCTTTTGCTAAGGTAAATTTTGTCTTATTCCTCTCAGCATGTCTTCTTCCAAAAAGGAAAAGTAGCTGAGATGCTTGATGAACGTTTACGTTTGTTTACGGAGGTGATGTGGGCATTTACCTACATGTCAGTGCGTCTCACGTGGATGTTTACAATATTTGAACATTTGAAAAGTAGATCTGCTCATGGGCGTGATTACATTAGAGATAATGAGTTTAGATAGAAACAACTGGAGTTCGCATTGATATCATACTGATTACTTTATCAGAGTATATTTGTTTTCAACATGACATTCATTCAAAAGTAGACATTTCAAGCTTTCTATACATATTTTAATCAAGTTTATGAGGCATGTACTCGTGAGATTCAGGTTGTTTTATTTACATGGCAGTGAAGAGAGGTGACTGAGAACGAGATAGCAGAAAGCGCACCCTGTTTATTTTATTTATTTTACAAAAGCACATTGTTGCACACATGTGAAATTTAGCCCCTGGAAGGTGTCTCTCACATTGTCCCACAACAACATTAAAATAGTGTTATTATATAGATTAGTGTACAATGTTTTATTCATTTACAATATTTAATATTGGGGGCATCCAAGTTATAAGACATATTTGAACTTTTTTTTTTCTTTAAAGTAACACAATAGTTACTTTCCCTGGTAATTAGCTACGTTTAAAATGATGTAACTCAGTTACTAACTCAGTTACTGTTTGTGAGAAGTAACTAGTAACTATAACTAATTACTTTTTAAGTAACGTGCCCAACACTGCTGACTGGTACCAGTTCTCCTAAACCCGATCCTTATTTTACGTCAGCTGTCACGCCGGTGTCATGCAGTAGGTGGCAGGATTCACATTCTATTAAATTTGCCAACTGCCATAAAAAGGAAAAGAAGATGCTCAAATGTGCATGTTCAACCGCCATTAAAACCAAAATAAGAAGAAATGTGTGTGCATGACATGCAAGAACCAGTGAGATCTGTTCTAGCGCGTCACACACGTTTGAAATCTTGAAAACATGCCTGAAATCTCAAAAACTGTTTGCCGAACTCAAAATTAAATGACATATTTCAAATCAGCAACAAAATCTGAAATTAACTGCCCCACAAATGTAGTTCCTTTGCATTAATGGCATGTGGATGTTGGCCTGAGCAGATGCATTAACAGCCGTTCATTCAAATTAAAATGTTTATTACCCTGAATTTGCACGATGAACATTCATCTTGGTGTGAACAGGCGTTGAATTGGCGCTAGAGGTGATTTATGTTTTTCGGAATAAAAGTATCGCAACAGCGTTACCGGTTATGTTCATTACTTGTCCTATCAGGTGTCTCTCAGCAGCGTTAATGCTGTATATTAAACACGGGGTTGCCACGGGTGCAGGGGCATTGGGCGGGCCTTAATTAAAGTCTGACGGCTAAATGCATCAGAATGTGGCAGACAGTGGAGCCTGTCATGGAGACGATTTTAATTTGCGCCCCACCTCCGGTGAGCAGCGGCGACTGGCCTTGACCCTGTGCTGACTGTATGGATTAATGTACTGTAATGACTGCTGAGGCTATCATTGCAGCAGGCATCATTAATTATCCTTATTGATTGTTGCTTTCAGAGATAAAGCATTCTGCTGACTGGGAAACACTCTGAGCTCACACAAGGTCAAGGCTAAAAAAGGGAACTTAGATAATCGCAGCAAGCAAAGGCTGGACCAGGTCAACTGAAAATATATATATAGGCTCTGTGTGGACCTCTCTCTTACACAGGTTGCATCATAGACCATCCTCTTATATTCGTACATTGTTGGCACGCTGTTTACTCCGCCTGAGTGAAATTTTGCAAAACCCAAAATTAAAAAGCTGATGAAATGCTTAACAAGTGCAAATTCAAGGCATATACTGTAGACAGGCTCAATGCTAGCAGGATGCATATAAACAATCAAATAATGTGACGTCTACATGGCAATTCACCTAATTCTTGTTGGTTAGTAACCGAGACAGAGGGGGAAGAAAAGAGAAGAATACTGCTGACATCTTGTTCGGTGAGTGATGAGAGGGCCATGTCTCAGTACGATTAGGTTTCCCTACTGCCTGCCATAATGGAACCAACCAATCCCAGGAAGGAAGTGAGGGTTTTATATTTACACAACCATACTTCACTCTTCAGCTCTGTGCGCGTGTAACAGTGACAAAGATACTCAGAGATACATTCAGCTATGTGGTCTTGAAAGAGAACCGAGTGGGGATGATTGGACAGCCATGAATGTGTGTAGTTGAGGTTCATGTTTATGACTCAAAGGCTAATGGGAGAGCTTGCTGTGTGCTCCATCTCATTAGCACAGCACTGGAATGGCAAAACACACTCACTAGCATAAAGGAAGTGATTAGGACACACAGCTCTCATATTTCAGAACGTAAATTACCGAAGGCACTAATTTTGTGACAAAAAACTTTATATAGTCAAAACAGTAAAATGATACTGAAGAGTAAAGATGGTGAAACCTACTGAACAGTAATGCACCAACATGCAGCTGACCAATTTATGATAATTTTCTGAAAGGTTATGCATTACTGTTGTGCTACAGATGGGACTCTGCATTAAGAAACAGTTACCTCTGACAAAGTAGAACAAATGTCAACAGAGCAGAACAAATTAAGTCGGAGACATGTCTCACTAAGAAGGGTTAAGTGGCTACTTGGTTAAGTCAGGCACCAATGGATACAGTGATATAATTGCAAATATTCAAATTTTCAAATATAACATAAGTCTTTAAAATGTCTCTTTACTGCAGTATAGGTTATTTAATTAAAAGATAGACAAATAATATAATCTCTTTGATTTAACTGAAAAGCAACACATTCAACTCAACAAATTTGACATACATTTAAGCTAACTTTAAATGATTTATAAGAATTTGGGAGATTTTTGCAAACCGATTGTATTATATGATTATATCTTGGCTAAAAATGAACAAAAATCAATAACTGAATAAATAGCAATCAGTGAAAAATCGGTTTGAACAATCCAGCCTGGTTACATTGTTTACATAACATTTACAGGTACAAAACATACATTTTGTACATTTGAAAAAATGCAGAATTGTACAATATATTGACAAAACCAAAATGTAAACATTAAAACATATTTACAGCTTACAGCCAAAGACAAGAAAGGTCTGTCTTTTGCAGCGCATATATAGGTGTGTTAGTTCTGACAGTTTGTAGCCATAATTAACAAGCAACTGTCAGGATTAGCGACTTTCAGTTGTGTTTCTTTCGTTTCCTGTTCCCCTGTCTAGTTTAGTTCTTTTGACCTAGTTCCCTGTGTTCCTTTGATTATGTCATTCAGTTCACCTGTGTTTAGTTAATTAAGTCATCATAAGTAGTCTCTATCTTGTGTTTGTATAAATACTCCCTGTTCTGTTTTTTTCTGTTGCCGATTATTAACGTTGGATATGCCGTTGGATCCGCCTCAGGACTTTCAATCTCCAGCTCTGTCTGGGCGTGAGGATCTGCTGTCACTGCCTCCAGCCTTTGAGTCTTGGACTCCACCTCGGTCCTCTGATCCGCCTTGGCTCCTAGTTCCCTTGTCTTCACTCTGGCCCATCATCCCACTGGCTCCATCCGCCTTGGTCCTCCTGACCTTGGGTGTTGTCCTGGGTCTCCGTCTACTTGGCTCCACCTGGGTCTCCATCCTGGGCTCCTCTTCCACCGGCTCCGCCTACGTCTGTCAGCCCTCTGTTGTTGTCAGCCCTTCCTCCAATATGGCTTCTCCCTCCACCAGCTCCACTGTCGGCCGCCACCCTGGCTGGGCTTTGGACCAAAACCTGGCTCCTCCCTCCGTTTTCTCCACCATGGTTCCACCCACCATCACCTTCTCCCTTTTCTTGCCCTTCTTGTGCTCTTTCTTTAGTTTCCTGTTCCCCTGTCTAGTTTAGTTCTTTTGTCCTAGTTTCCTGTGTTCCTTTGATTATGTCATTCAGTTCACCTGTGTTCAGTTAATTAAGCCTTTACTCCCTCTGCTGTGTTTGTATAAATACTACCCCTTCTATTCTTTTTGTTGCCAGTTATTAACGTTGGATATGCTTTGCTTTGCTCTCTTCCTGGATTTCTTGTTTGTTCTCCTGTGGAAAGGGTGCATGAAGTTGCTTATCCCTGCTCTACACCCAACCTCTACAGGGTAAATGGCTGTGCTCCATCCACTTCTTTCTTGCACACAGCAGCCAGATCAGTGTATTTTTACTTGAGCTGTGATGGCAACCTAACTCTCTTAGATGGTTTTGACTATAACATGCTTAAAGCTTTCTTCACCCTGCACAAATTTAGCAATCCTATAAGATCTTTGTTGATCACACTGTATGACATGGATCTAATAAACTTGATTTCGACATGCATGTAAACTGTACAATGATGACACCTATTGCTTCATGGGCTACAATGCATGTTATTATAGAAGAATAAATCATCATCAGTATGCACTAGTGGTAAACAAAAAGAGCATAAATAATCACACTTTGGCAGTTGTAGTTTTTATGTGTGCAGGAAAAAAAAGTAAGCGGCACAAGAGTAAGGAATAAGAGCTTGAGGTAAGCAGTTTTAAGTTTTAACGCCATGTCACGTTGGTTTCATGTCACATTTTATTGGCTGGTCAGTAAATGTGGGTCGTGGCAGCACACACACCATGCGATGATCAGGCTGAACTTCTGACACTGTCAGAAAATGATCGTAGGCTGTCTTTCGACAACGGCCGTCTTTGAACCCTTTTTACTGTATGACATAGGACCACAGTGATGCAACTGTTTGGTGTAGATGCCACATTTAGCCAATAGAAACATGAAAATGTAGACAGTAAATTCCAAC
Source organism: Labeo rohita (assembly GCF_022985175.1). NCBI lineage: Eukaryota > Metazoa > Chordata > Actinopteri > Cypriniformes > Cyprinidae > Labeo > Labeo rohita. The sequence continues at coordinate 1,602,030 of NC_066883.1, read as the reverse complement.
TTACTCCTGCACAAATGTCCACAAGCTGAACGATGGAATTATCTTTTTCCAGCCAATGGACAGGTCTGTTCTTTGAAAGGAATAAGCCCAAACAAACAATTGATCAGTTGTCTTCCACACAGCTGTAGAATCCACATAAAAGCATAAATCTCTTGTGTGGAAGGATGTTTGTGCATGGTCCCATGTGCCTATGATCAGCAAAGTGAACTGGCCTGATCAGTAATTGACACTGATGGGAATTACGGCATTATAAATAAACAGCGTTATTTTTTTTTTTACAGTAACAAGTAATCAAACAAATTACTGCGGAACTAATGCGCAAAGGAGAATCTCATTGGCTGGCGCTCACCTATTACTGTCCCTGTTTTGATTTCAGTCATGCCTCCCTCTGTTGATGTTGCTACGGCACGAGGACGCACCTTCCAGGAGGGTGGGCAATATGTCATGCCAACAGGCTGTTTTGTCCCAGTCTGTTCATTGTGTGTCTGTCGGCTGTTAAACGTCATTTTTGTGTGTTCCTGTGCTGGATTTTCTCTCATTAATTAAAGATTTTTGAACATTTCCATGTCTCTTCGCTCCATCACCTTGATAGAATTGTCATAGAACAGCTGACCTAAAAAACGTTTTCCCTCCGTTTTATTCTCCGGTGTTTCTCTTTCTGTTGTGTTTCGCCAGTGTGTTTCACCACATTGTGGAGTGAACACTAGCGAGAAACAGATCTTCGGCCACCATGTCCACCACAAGGGAGAATGCCGAAGCCTTGTGGGCTGAATTACCTCCTCTCCTCCCTCCTCCTTTGGAGCGCTCAGTCAATCCTGTTTTCCCATCCTGCCCAGAGAAAGACTGTGTCCCCGAGGGCAGCCCCGAGAGCCCGGAGGCTCTCAAATGCCCACCCTCTCACCCGCTCCTCTTTCGCTGTTGTCTGTCAGCCCCTCCGCTCACCATTAGCCCTCCAGCTGTGCAGTGGGTTCACCCCTGGTCTGCCAGTCTCCAACGACGTTATGGCTGGAGGATCCCTTGTCTCCATCTCCAGCCTTAGAGTCCTGGACTCGGCCTTGGCCCGTCGACCCAGCGGCTCCACCATGGCCCCTAACTTCCTCCTCTCCACCGTGGCCCGGCAGTCCACTGGCTCCACTGGTCTCCCTCGTCCCTCCGGCTCTGCGTTGGTCTGGCATCGACCATCCTGCGCCTCGGGCTTCGTCTCGTCCCACTTTCGTCCTCTGTCGCTCCAGCTCCACCACAGCCTCCCCCAACGGTCGCTGGGGTCTCCACGGGACTCCCTCTTGTGCCCTTATATGGTCTTGTTCCTATGCTCGTTTTGTCTGACTAGTTATTCGTCTCACCTGTGTTAGTTAATTATCTAGTCTTCATAAGCCTCAGACTGTCTTCATTGTGTGTTCCTGTGCTGGATTTTCCCTGTGCTTCATTGATTAAAGACTTTTGAATGTTTCCACGTCTCCTCGCTCCTTCGCCTTGATAGAATTGTGACTACATATATATATATATATATATATATATATATATATATTGATTTAGTGTTCATTCCATTCATTTAACATTTAATATTGGGGACATACAAGTTATTTGACATTTGATTTTTTTTTTTTTAAGTAACACAGTAGTTACTTTCCCCCTACTAACTCAGTTACTATTTGTGAGAAGTAACTAGTAACTATAACTAATTACGTTTTTAAAGTAACATGCCCAACACTGGTAGTTGATGTAACAGGCCCATGCTCATCATAGAGAAAATAAAAGCATTTGGTTTATTATCCAGATTCAGCTTAAAACCAACTATATTGTTGGAAATGGAGGAGGAAACACAAGTTTGCCAAGTGTGACCCATCACATCCTGCACTACCATTGTGCCTATTTCCCTGTTCAGCAAGAACAATTTGAGACTTGGTGTTGACTTGGTGTTGGTGTCTACTTGCTAGCAAGCAGATCTATGGCTTTAAAACAGAAGAAATAATCGACTAACAGACACAAGTTGAGATAATCAAAAATCAAAGATTAAGGAACAGAAGATACAGGAACAGAACAAGAATTATAAACTAAAAGTCTACAAAAGCGCAAAGACAGGCATAGAATACATGAGCCCAAGTATGGGGCTCCAATTTGCGGGGCAGCTCCTGATGCTCAAGGTACAATGACAACAACGAAAAAGAAACAATTGTTCAAGAGGGAGGTGGTGGGGAAGAGCAATAGGGAGAGTGAAGAGGGCCTGGACTATGAAATGGAGAGGACCTGGGTGTTGGACACTGATGGCACAGGAGACCACAGCAGGGCTGGTCGATCAGACAACCATGGTGAAGCAGGAGGAGCGGAAAACCACCGTGGTGGAGCCAGAGACCACAGTGGAGCAGATGACCACCACAGCAGAACTAAATTGGCAGCATAGCCGACAGGCAGTGTATCTTAAATTGGGCAGAAAATCTCTCCTTGAGTTAGAATGCATTAGTGAGAGCAGGAGCAGACGCTGCTGCCAAAGGATGAGCTCCAGTGGATACAGTAGTTCTGGGGGAGCCGCAGTAGACACCACGGCCTCAAGGGCAGTTGCAGCAGATGCCGTCACCTCAGGGGGAGCTGCAGTAGACACATCTCAGAGAAGCTAAGGAGCACAAAATAGAAATAGAACAAAATAACAAACTATAAATTGGGGCCTACCTGCTCTCCCCAAAAAGGATGTATTGCTTAATCTAAAGGGCAAAAAGCAATTGTTTACATTGTCCAAAGAAACCCAGTCACACTAAAGTGAAACTTTTCCATTGTGACAAGTAGAAAGAGCATTTAGAATGCTATCCTATCTGCCGGCTGTCCACTACAATAGGGATCAATCAGGTAGCAACCTCAATGAGGAAAGCAAAAATCTGGCAGGGAATCAGAAGTTGTCTATTTCCTTGCATCACTGTATGCAGGATGCTTTTTGTTGTTGTTGTTGTTGTTTGTTCCCAAGGTGCTTTCTCTCCTGGTTATGTGACTGAAATTTGTAAGCTTCAGTTCAATTTTACTTAAAGCTTTAGTTTGATTTGATCTACAAATTATTAACTTGTTCTTCTGGAAGATGTATGCATGTGAAAGTCATGACAATTATTGTAAAGAAATTAATGCAGTGGTGTTGTTGGAGGCGTTTGTGCATGCTGGATTGAAAGGGGTGGTGAAAATTATTTTCTTTATTTATTCTCTCTAAGTTTTGTGTGGAATACATGTTATGCACATTTAAATGAATATGTGACCCTGGACCACAAAACCAGTCTTAAGCAGCATGGGTATATTTGTCAAAATGATGGATTTTTCTTTTATGCCAAAAATCATTAGAAAATTAAGTAAAGATCATGTTCAATGAAGATATTTTTGTAAATTTCCTACCGTAAATATATAAAAACGTAATTTCTGATTAGTAATATGCATTGCTAAGAACTTAATTTGGACAACTTTAAAGGTGATTTTCTCAATATTTTCAGATTTTCAAACAGTTGTATTTCAGCCAAACATTGTCCTATCCTAACAAGCCATACATCAATGAAAAGCTTTTTATACAGCTTTCAGATGATGCATAAATCTCAATTTAAAAAAAAAAAAAAGACCCTTATGATTGGTTTTGTGGTTCAGGGTCACATATGTCAATCAGACTGCAGTGTTTAGGGTTATTGGAACTTTCAAAATCTGAAATTGTATTGGATTCATTGTGACTGATGAAAATTTATATAATAAAATTTATATAATTTATATAATTCATTGTGACTGATGAAAATAAACATAATCATACTTTATTTTCTCCAGAAGTGGCCATCTTCTAAATTTCAAGACTGCAGTCTGAAATTTTAATAACAAATATCCTAAACAACTTCATAGTTACTTATTTAAAAACTTAAAACTGTCCCCATTGAGAGGTTTGGGTAGATTTATTCTTATAAATGGGTCTTTTTTATTGTCTTCTTTTTTTTTCTAATTTCTATTTTTCTAGTTCCATTCACTCGCTCTCTGTAAGTGTCCTTGTGTTCTGTGTCTGTTTCAGCATGTCAGCTATTTACAGAAATAATATTTAAATATGAATGTTTAATGTATTTAGAGAAGAACACCAGTATGTATAGAGAAGTTAAATAGGCAGATTCAACAAGCCAGACGAAGGAGAGTGAGATAAAGAGAAGCTGAGTCTGTCTTCTCTGTTCATCTTGTCTGAAGTATATCAGACAGAGCTTCCCAAGGTCTGTAAATTCATTACGGCACTGTATCTTTGAAATAGGCGCATTATAAAGGGCACAGGCTGTGGATTGTAGTCAGAGTTGAATTGCTAAGCAGTAGCCCGAGGGCAGAGAGCAGCTCTCCAGTAAAGGTATGACCAGTCAGTACTGCAGGCACCAGACTCTCCTGAGAACCCTTGCAGCACACCGACACAGGTGTGTGTGTGTGTGTGTGTGTGTGAAGCAAAGAGTTTTAGATGTGATATCACAGTATAACTACATAATAATTCTTACAACAATAATTTTACAGTCTCCTGTCTGTTACATTAATAATTTATAAATCCTATTCTAATGTATTTAAATATATATATATAACTTTCACATGCACCTAATGACCCAAAACTGACAGTGGATGAAATTAGTAGCTCTAGTCAGTTTACTTTAAAAACTGTCACATTGCTTCCATACATGAAAATTCAACACATGTAAGGATAAGATACAAAATACATTCTTAGTCAATGTGACAATTCTTTGAATTACTAGTTAAAAGAGTACGTTCATTTAACAGAGGTTTATTTAAATCAGTGGTTAAATGTACTGTATTAGAGGTTAAGACTTGAATTCAGTTGTTCCACCTCTTTCTTTCTTTAATAGTTTGCTTTGTTTATAAAACACAATAATTTTAGTTCACCATGTCTAAGATTTTGTTAAAAAATAATTTTGTCCTACGCATCAGCTTTACAGAAAGCAACAATATAAGAATGAACAAAACCGCATTACCAGAACACAGAATAAATGTAGAGTTATTTTAGCTCAAAATTAAATCTTCATTAGCTAGGAAGCAGTGACTCGTGAGCAGTTTTGTTTGAGGAAGAACACAATTCATTTATGAATAACAAGCAGAACAAATTTCTGTGCAATATGAATTTAATGGCATAATTCGATTTACATGAGGATTGGTTTATGCTTGTTTCATGAATGATGCCCCAATGTCTGCTGTCTTTAATTTATTCTACATTCCAATTCTGTTATGCTCTGAATATTTACCGCTTAAATGAATTTCATTTGTAATATGTCTGAGCAGTTAAAAACAGCATAAAAAATGCATGAATTAAAGACACCCATTTGATGAATTGATTTACTTTCCTTACGTTTATTGATGTCATAATTGAAGAATACATCATCAAAGATGTTATTGTTTTGCTTTCTGGTTAAATTCTTTAACTTCATTCCTTTTTATTTAATATTGACTTTGGTGCAAATCAACTAAATGAGAGTTTCAAGATGATTCATTGGCTGTTATAGAGTGCTTTGCTGTGATGCCATCTCCATTTCCTTGTTTACATAATGCTCCTGGGAAGAGAGGACATACATGTCTATATTTGCATTATATTTGTGCACACACACGCGCACGCACATGCAAAATAATTTTTGGGCGTTGGTATTTCAGCATGATGCCCATCTATCTTTCTGACATCTAACCCAATCCCTGGAGGGTAACTGAATTTAATCCTGAACATTAGATAAGCACCCTCTGCCTGAGCGTATAAACGTGTGGTGTGTGTGTGTGTGTGTGTGTGTGTGTGTGTGTGGTTGACTCCCAACAACAGGTTTTGACTGGAACTTCTCTCTTTGTCTATCTGTCTCTCTCGCTCCTAAGGGATAGATAGGAATTCTCAAGGCACTGGAACAAAGGTAAGTAGGGAAATTAAGGACATATTAGGTCTATTTTAAAACGCATGTCCTATAAGAAATATAACCACAGTATTCTTTATATCTTCTGTTCTTTTCTTTCTTTCTTTCTCTTTTTTTTAAATTAATTTTCACATTTAAAACATAAACATTTTATAATGTTTAGAATTGTTCATTTTGAATGTACAGACTCTAAAAATATAAACATGGTATATTCATCAGCTAAAAAAACATTTTTTAATTTGTTTTTTAAACTGAAAATTGAAACACCTATAAATTCTCTCTTTCCAACGCTTTAGAGTACGTAGTAACTCGTTCTCGCCATTGATGGAATTTTCCACCATTTACCAGACATCCTTCTCCAACCATTTTCACTGAATTTTCTGGTTCTCCATGTTTTTCAGTAGGGGGCGCTATTACACATCTTCTGAAAGAGTGTTAAATGTCTGGATCAAAACACAGGTGAAGAAATAAATACAAACAAGCAGAAACATAATAACTACAAAATAATGTGACCAAGCATTGATTAAAAATAAATAAATAAATAAATAAAGCTATAATTTATTTTCTTTTTTTGGGGGGGGGAGTGTTGGGGCGGGTGGATGATACTTGGATCAGGTACCAGTTCTTGCCCACTATTTCCACTACTGCACTGTTTCAGAAAACATGTTGGTCTGAACCAAACCAGAAACTGATTACTGTCCATGTTGACCGAGATCTGTAAGAGACGCAAAGCATTACGGGTACATTCACACGGAGGGCCTGGTGTCAACGCTTGACAGAGGGCGCGGCTGAAGCTTGGTGCTGACGTGACCGCCATGGTGACAACAGCCAGTCGCATTACTTTTCTGGTGTTGCGTGAATGCGATTGGCTAGTGTCTGTACTAGTATATTTGCATAAGGAGATCTGATTGGCTGACGCCTATGTTGCCGCATGAAAAGTTTAAAAGTTTTCAACTTCTGCCATGAGCAATGCCAGTGATGTGACGCAATGGAACTCGGCAACGCTTGACGTCACTCCATTCAAAGTAAACGCGAGGCGTCAATGCTGACGCCCCATGTGAATGCACCGTTACGGCCCATTCACATGGGGCATCACCGTTAACGCTTCTCATTTACTTTGAATGGAGTTGCGTCAAGCGTTGCCGAATTATGGGTCCGTTGCATCGCGTCACTGGTGTTGCTCGCGCCAGAAGTTACAATTTTTTCAACTTTTCAAGCGCCAACACAGGCATCAGCCAATCAAATCGCTTTTTGCAAATATATTAGTGCAGACGCTAGACAATCCCGTTCGGTGCAGACACTGGCCAGTCAGCGCCCTCCATGAAGCGTTAACGCTGACGCCCCGTGTGAATGGGGCGTTACAGTTATAGAAATGTAGATACTGTCTGTGATGCTCTCAGTGGGTAAAGTTCTGAAAAACATTAATGAAAGCTTTACAATGTAATTCTCAAGTCAGTGGAAACATGGGCTGGTTCAATATTTTGTGATAATGTTTTTAGTTTCATGGTTTTCATGCTACATGCCAAGAAAATACAGGATATCATACAGATAAGATAAAAAATTGGCTGGTTTTTATCACGTCCTTAGTTTTTCCTGATAGATGTTTGGCGACACCATTATGATGGCATGTTTCTCTTTAGAAATCCATTTAAAGTGACTGTGTATTCTGACAAAATATTTTTCCAAGTGACATAAAAATTACTGTACCGCTACATTGAAGATGTTTTACCAGTGCCAGACTAGTCTGAAATTGAGTTATATTTTCCCCATCTCTTGCCTTAGATTAGTGGTTAGTCACATAACAAATGTCCTCAGACCAAAAAAAGAAAAATAAATAAAAAGGCAGAGATGGCTATCTCTGGTTTGGGAATTTGCTAATAGTTGAATTCTCTGGGTTTAACATACAAAATGTCACCATTGCTTCTCTCTCTTTCCATTCAGTTATTACCTATGCCAGTTGCTCTCTGTTAATTAGTGGGACACTGTCCATTTTATCACATACTGTTTCCAACAAACACTACATTTATCTTATTTTTTGCTTTGACAACTGCCTATTAGCTTCAAATTCTGAGCCACAGTCAGTGATGAGGTGTGTGTTTTTGTGTTGATGACACTGAGATGTTGTCTGGACTAGCCCTGGTGCCAGTGACAAATGACAATGACAGGCCAAATCTAACTAACTACTAAAGCAGATGTAAACAATAATAATGCAAAACCACAACTCTGATGAAAAGCCATGCAGGTGTTTTAAATGCATGTGTTTATGTGATTATACAGTTACAGATGTAGTGAACAAAATACAGTAAAACAGTATTCATTAACATGTATTATCACAACTGAGATTATATTTATTCCAAGAAAACTACACAATTTTTATGCATATACAATCTATACACTGAATTCAATTCTGAGACCACAATATTTTTTTCATTCAAAATATTATGAAGAAATATTGAATTCTGTCTGTTCTTTTGTCACTGATCAAATGCAACCAAATTTGTGATTTATATATATATTTCATGAATTTTCAAATCATGTCATAAGACATCAGGGGTTTGCAATAATAGAGCAGGTGCTTGTCACTAAAACAAACAAGGACATACCAAATACTAAGAAATTCTGAAATTCATGTTTCGTACTAATGATGTATATACAAAAACACTTGCACATTCTCTCCTATATTTTCCTATACTGCATGTTGTACTCCTTTCCAGGCCTCATGTTGTGGTCACAAAGCCAATGAATCAGCTCTGACAACCTGCGGTCTTCCCAGCAATATCTTCTACTCAGGCAGTACGGTGTGTGAAGTCATGCTAATAACAGTATGAGTCTGTCAGTCACACAAAGACGGCAGAAATGCAGGACTTAAAAGCTCTAATTGCTGTGTTTGTTCTGTGGTTTTCCAAAGTGTGCTGTTGAACGTGCCATTGGAGAGCTTTGAAACACAACACTGTCTCTATTTTAAGTGGCTTGTTTTGTTGATCTTCATGTCACTGTGATGAACAATCAACACTACAGTACATATACATTTCTTGTACAAAATATTTTAGCTGATAGAATTCTGAGTAGAATTCTGATGTGTGAAGCTTATTTAGATGTTATTTAGCTGTAGGTATTTATCCAACTGTTATTTAGCTTTAATTATTCCTCTATATCACTCACAAAGGATTGGCAACTGACATTTCGCATCCCGCATGACTGGAAACAATCATTCCCCTCAGTAATGAAGAGACGTAAAATTACATTTCAGCATTATTGATTTTTATTTTATAGTAAATGGCAGGCTAACAAACCACTGGTCCTGCTGACTAGCGTGTAAACATTTATCCAATAAACACACTTAAAGAAGTCCAGAGACCTGATAGTCTCCTGGCAAAATAGCAGCAAAATCAATCCTAATTCAATCAGAGACAGCAAAACAAATCCAGCCATATTGTTCTCGGTGTAACCCTCAGGGAGTGGAGGAGAGAGACGTGCCGAGGGAATTCCCACAGAGGAAAACCAAAAACAACCTATCTATCTTATTACACACCAAATCACGATGAAGCTTATTTTAGTACCATTTCTCTTCTATTTAAATATCGTATTCTCTTCTGTACACTTATTATGCATTTACTAAAAAAACTATCACATTATAATTAATACATATTTTACTTGTGTTTTCTTTCACAGTCATATCTTTAGCAGATGAGAATGAAGGGTGAATTATGTTACTGTCATCTATACATATATTGATTTGTAAAACAAAACAAAAAACAAAAAAAACAATGCTTGACACTGACTAAATATCAGCTATTTTTGAACCATTTTATGACATGAAATGACTAGGAATGTTTGGTAGACCTGGTAAATACTAACAAATCTGCTATAAAGTATATATATTTTCCTATAATTTACACATTAAGCTATTTCACCACGGATGCGTATAAATACAAGCTGAACATCACATCTCAAATATGTCATGAGAATCTGAAACTGATTAGCTGAGTGGCATTTTTGCATCTGTTCAGTCATTTCCAGTTGGGTGCTAAATACAGATGTACTGTTTTCTGCTGTTTCAATGCCATTATTTGCTTGCTTCAATGGTTTTCTGTCCTCCAATTTAGCAGTAGATGATGTGCCAGTCTTACATTTAGAGGTACAAAGTCTGCAACATGCAGAAAGGCTTCTAGAGCTTGTATTTTCTCACATGCTATGGCAATTCTTGACCTGAGACGGCTAAATCGCTAGTGAAGTGTATCTCATGTCTGGTTTATATCAATCAACCTGAAAGATGCGTACTTCCATGTGGAGAAAAAGGCCCTTATCATAAGCCATTCTCAAGATTCGCCTTCAAGGCCACTGCACACCAAAAATCCTTGTTCCTGGCTCCACCAACATTTACTGAATATGTCGAGTGACTTATCACTGACTGATGCTCTTCTCGTAGCATTGACCCATACATCCGGTGCTACACTTGTAGCGCTTGTGCTAAACACGCTTACGGCTCCTCCATTTGAACCTCCTGTGATGGAGAATTTGTGCATTCTCTCTCTGAAGGCAATGCTGTTATTCGCTTTGACTTCAGTGAAGCGTATTGGACACCTTCAGGCCTTGTTAGGCCATGACTCTTGTCTGGAAATTGGGCCTGCTTTCTCGAAAGCCTAAGGTTGCAACCGATCCCTTGGGGACTCAGGTGGTAACCATGCAAGCCTTCTCTCCTCCCCCTCTAAAGAAATTGAACATGCTCTGTGATGTGTAGGTGCTGTACCAACACTCGTGCAAGTCTGTTTAAGCTGATGAATCATCTCTTTGTTTGCTTTGGAGGCTGCTCCAATGGTTTGGGCCTCTGCAAGCAGAAACTTTCTCATTTAGTTGTCAATTCCACCAATGACATGGCTTCCTCCTGAGCCTAGGTTATGGTGTCAAGGTAATAGGTAATCTGGTTAACTAATCCCACCACCCCCTGAAACTTATTTAGGACCTCAGGACATAGCAGCAGTGGCTGAAAAAAGAGAGGCCACAAAGATGCATATAAATCCATTTGATATAAACTGCAACTTCTGTATTTCTATCCCAATGGGGAAGGAGACGTTAACAGAATCAAGTTTCTGACCAACAAGAAAGGACACAACAGTACAGCTGAGGTTAAGCTCTTTTGTGCAAATCCGTACATATTTCCTACGGCTGCATTCTAGCTGCAAAGGACTCCAGCATGGACTGACACCTTCTGGCTCTTACAGTTTCTTCAACAGCACAGTCCAGTCCACAAAGGAGCCCTGCACCGGCAGATATTGTCTGACCCACACAGCTTCTCGGTAACACAGCCAGTGTGCAAAGGATCTTTTGTCCACTCATCTGACCCACCTGGCCCCTCTTGGCACAACAGAAGTTCAGCATTTTAGCCCAGTGTGGAAATGACTACTGGAATGTGACCCTCTGCACGTAATATGCATCACCGGTGGACTCTGTGGAAGGTAAATTTACCAAAACTCTTCTTTTTTGGTGTCGGGGACGATCAAAAAAGAGACATGCAGTAACAAAAAAAAAAAAAAAAAAGCAAAAAAATCTTTCAGAAAAAAAGTTCCATGAATGATGTATAAATCTAAATTCTGTCATGAAGCTCTAGATGGCACAGTCTGATAGGTCTAACTTAATCTGATATAATGACATCATTATTTACATGGCACAGCTGATTCTTTTTTGTATCATTGTAACATTCAAATGCTTGCTGTAGCAGTTGTAGCATGCTCAGAAACCCTCTACCTTCCCCAGCTCCACCTGTCTAGATCTGCCATGGGGTGATCATGAATGCTATATGGGGGTTATTTAATATATGTTATACGATGGAGTGCTCAAACTACTGGCCAATCTGGCTTCTATGCCATGCCATGAAAGTATCCGAACGGTCATCAACATCAGACTTCGGAAGTACCAATGCAGCTTTGTCAAGGGTCGCGGGACGATGGATGCCATCTACGTGGCTACTCCTGGAGAAGCATAGAGAAAAAAACAAGCCTGTCCACATGGTGTTCTTCAACCTGGAGAAGGCTTTCAATCTTGTCCCGCACAAGCTCATATGGCATGCCCTACGACCGCATTATGTCCCTGAGGCCTACATCTGATGGATCCAACTCCTTTATCGAGGCATCACCTGCGTGGTCCGGTGCATGGCTGGAACGATGCCGCCATTCGCTATTAACAACTGAGTGCAGCGAGGACCTTATCCCCCCTTTTGTTTATCCTCTGCATGGACAGCTACACTACACTGAAAGATGGCCAGTAACAGCAAAGCATGAGCAAGCTCTCCACGTCATGAAAATGCAAATGCTTCGTTGGAACCTTTGGCTAACTTGATTTGACCGCATCACGAATGAATACGTACAACGACGGCTAGGTGTTGCGCCAATCATGGCCAAGATGATGGAGTGACGGCTCTGATGGTATAGACAGGTTATGCGCAGCGACAAAAATTCGGTAGTGCCTTGGGTCTTGAGAATGAAGGCAGGGGGTGTTGGGGACGACCAAAAAAGAGATGGATGGACTGGATTACTGAAGACATAAGACATACAAAGTTATGTGAACATTGCCCCAGAAGATGCCTTGGATCAGGCCAAAATGGAGGCGAGCATCCCGACAAGCGGATTGTGTGCCATTTCGTGGGATTAATGCTAGGAGAAAGAAGATATGTGCAGCAGCAGTATTTCTTAAATGCTTACAGCAGCATGTAATTTGTGGATGTATTGGCAGTAGCAAGCAGCAGCAGCAGCAGCGTAGAAGATCTATTCCACCAAGACCAAACACATTAACATTGTCATGTACATTACCACGCCAAATCCTCTGAGAGTTGTCATGATAGAACTGTTAACTAATGTTATTCATTTTTTAACCATGTCTTTTGTTGAACAGCAGCTTTACTAGTTATCTAAATTCTCACAAAACCTTCAGATAAATTAACCTTTTTGATTGTTCCTCAGCTGGTGCCATGGGTTAAAAGAAGGGAAGGAGTCATCTGATACACTTAAAATCATTCCTTAAGTGATGTGTGATCAAAGATTTCTACGTCATCTGTGACTTGAGTACCAATCATTACACCACACAGAAAACCTTACAGAATCCACACTGTCATCTATGTGTGTTTAGGTGTGGGCGTAGCTCATGAGCTTTGACATCGAGCACATAGATAGATGTGTTTCCCATATGAGGGCCTCACCAAAAAGCTACATTTGGCCCTAGTCAGTGATGTATTATTAATTGTTGTGCTAAGTTTGTTGTTGTTGAGTGTGTGTGTGTTTTGGTTTTGGGGTGTGGGGGGCGGGGGTGGGGATGTTGATGGGGTTTCAAGGAGTCAAGGAGATGGGAGTCCTCAGGGCTGTCTGGCAAACTTTTTCCCCGAGCAGGGGGAGTGGGGTAGGGAGAGGGAGGAGAGAGAGAGAGAGAGAGAGAGAGAGAGAGAGAGAGAGAGAGAGAGAGAGAGAGAGAGAGAGAGAGAGAAGAGGGAGATAGGGCAACCTGGGAGAGACATGGAAGTTGGGTAAGGTTTGGCCGCTGGCAGGTGCCTCTGACATGGCAGCTGTCCACCCCCCACCACCCTCTTTTCATACCACATCCATGCTGCTGAACCTACTGTAACAGTAAAAGTATGTGTGTGTGGGTTTGTCTCTGTGTTTTTTTTTGTTTTTTGTTTTGTAATACATATCCACTAACATTAAAAATAATGTCATAATTAATTAGCATTCTGTATTTACTTTTTTGCAGAGAGAGAGATAGAGAGAGAGAAATGGATAGTAACCGATTACAATATTATAATCGGATTCTAAATATTAAGTACTTGTAATAAGATTATATTACATTACGTTACGTAAAATACTCATAATCAGACTACAATTACAGTTATGTTTTTATTGATTACATAATTACATATTATTCACACAATAGCAATAAACTCTTGGTCGGGACTGCCTCTTGACCAAATGTTTTGGTAGTTTGTGCACCTTGTCAGCGGTGCGTTGTGTAGTATGCATGGGCTATAACAAGACAATGACAAGAAACCTTAGTGTAGTGTAAGCACCACAGCGATTATAATGCGTTACAATTCTGTAGGGTGAGCTTGCCTTAAGCTGCCAAAAAACTCATTTTCTACTTTCTAGACTTTCTGATGTCATACATATAAATACATTGGCCCCAGATTGACTTCACAGAAACAGATTACCTCCTACAGTTTCATCAGTGCCTCCACATAAGTAACCAAGTTGAAGTGCAAGATCCCGTTAAAATCAATAAAGCTATCTATACTACACAATAAATATACTGTATATATCTGATATACTGTACATTAATATTAAATATGCTCTACATCCTAACTTACAATCATTCATCCATTTGTAATAAACTTAAATTGCAATTATATGGCAGTGATTTTTTATTTTTTTGTCAACTGGAAAGCTCTCTGGTGTAAGCGTGTACAACAGTTAGCAGAAGCTAGAAATTACAGTTATAAAGTTTAAAATATGGGTATTTTTCTTATACAAATGCATCAATTCACCTCAGAAGGCTTTTATTAACCCCAGAGAGCCATGTGGTGTACTTTTTATGGTTTATGGATGGACTTTTTTGGGCTTTAAAATCTCAACCCCCATTCACTGCCATTCTGTGGTGACATGTTCGGTTCACGTAATTATGTTGTGGGCACAAGATCAATTTGTTGCCATAATGACATCCTTATGTTGTGGCCACACAATGTACAGTCGTGGCCTCAAGATCCTATGAGGGAACGACATCCATGTCTCATGGCCATGACTTTTTATGTTGAGGGAACAACGTATTTTTCTTGTGGCCTCAAGTTAAATGCGTAAAAAAACCTGTGTGGTAACATGAAGTAGACAAAGGAACGAGTTCTTACTGACATGGTCTGGAACTTCATTAAAAATAAAGTTAATCCACTCTTTCTTAACAATGGGATCAGAAGGAAGGCAATGCAAAGACTGTTATTTTTTTCCCCATAAATTGGCACTGCTCAGCGTCTTTTTGTTTTCAGAGCCATCTTTATCATTTGGTTTCTGTGTAGACCTGCGTGTTCGCCTCTGCAGTAAACACTATGCGCAAATCGGTGGGTGGGACTAAACAGGCAACGATGTCAATCTTCTGCTGCGGAGGCGGTGCTTATCCACACTATTACATCATAGAGTGGAACATTCCAAAAGCTGTCGTTTGGTCAGACTGCCTTCAATATAAGCTGTTTTTAGACTAACAACAATGTTTTGAGTTAAGTGAAACTTACAGGATGTTTTTATAGTACATGACCTCTTATATGTCAAAAGATAAAGGGATTTTTGGTTTCTCAGTTCATTACCCCTTTAATATAACTCGTACATACACTTGTACTGTATGCATCCATAAGAAGAAAGTCAAAAACACCTAGGATGGCTTGAGGGTGAGTAAATCATGTGGTAATTTTCATTTTTGGGTGAACTATCCCTTCAAATAAGCGCTGAGAATGAAATTGTGGTATATGATATAACAACTAACTCTCTCTCTATATATATTAGAACAGTGTTTCTGCCGTGTTCCAAATCGACACTCCCTTTATGACATCACAACACGACACGTGTATTATATAGAATTCCATGTTTTTCACTTGTAAATATGACTTAATTAGACACCATTTACCATATATATTTTATATAAAATATAGATGGGATTTTTAGCAAGTGTAAAGTATTTGCACACATATGGCAGAACTGAATTATGACCAGTAGTATAGAATCACCATAGTATCCCCAACGAGCAACACCTAGCTGGGTGTTCAAGAATATGTGCAAGATACAAAATGTAATCTGCACTCTACAAATGTAGAAAATTCTGGACTGTTGCTGCTCTTCCTACAAAGATCACTCTACACAACTGACAATCCTAAAAAAAGGGGAGAAAGAACCCAAGGATAGCAGCAAAAGACCTCCAGACATTTCTGCAAACTCTGAAAGTCTTTATTCGTGTGTCCACTATCAGAAAAACATTGAACCAGAATGGTGTTCATGAAAGGACAACACATACTGTAGGAAACCACTGTTGCCAAAAAATATTGAGGCATGTCTCATGTTTGCCCAAGACCACCCGGATGTTCCACAACGCTTCTGGGAAATGTCCTGTGGACAGTTAAGACACAAGATGAACTTTTTGGCAAAAATGCACAATGCTTGGTTTAAAGGAAGAAGGGCACTGCACACCAACCCCAAATCCTCTTCTACAACTCTGAAGAATGGCAGAAGAGCATCATGGTTCAGTGGCAGCATCGCACCTCAGGATGTGGACATTTTGCAATGAAGGAACAATAAATTCAAAAGAGTATCAAGACATTTTACAGGAGAATATCAGGGCTACATGGCTTCAAGCTTGGGTGATGCAACAAGACAGTGAACCAAAACTCACAAGTAAACCATCTAAAAAATCCAGTCCAATCGCAATCCAATTCAGACACTGTGCTTCAAATGGCTGTCCTAAGACATCCCCGAAATGTTTTATTAAACTGAAACACATTTTGTGGAGACGGATGGTTGGTCATTATAAGCAGCTACAGAAAATGCATTGGACATTTTGCAGATAAAGGTGATCTACAAGTTAGCTAGTCTCAGTCTCAGATGTCACACCCACGGATCGTTGGCTGAACATCTAATGGCACACAAAACTGGAAACACTTCAGGAGTTTCAAAGTCATCATCAGACTGATTGAATCCTACAGGATTTCCAGGAGGTGTTTATGTCACATTCTTTAAAGTTCCAGCTGGAAACAAAGATGCTGTGATGCCAAACCCCCTCATAGAAGAAGAAAGCCATCATGTTTACAACTGTGACAATGACCAGATCAACAGATCAGGAACAACTAGATGCTAGATTTTTAAAAATATATGAAATATGTAATGTTCACAGCATAAAATTTTTAAAATACGTACAAGAGTTTTGCACACTGGTCTGTTTTTGTGGGGACATTTCCACGCCCCTAAACATGACGCGGCACAAACGTGATTAGTTGATTTACCTGTGAGACATGTGGACTTGTGGGCGGGCCTTGGCCATTCAAAGTGACCATAGTTTCCAGACCTATGCGGGTAAGCCTACTAAATTCAAGGCTTCACTTACTTTCTCCACCCTGGACTATGAATGAGCACTCAATGCAGAGGTCGCATTAACCAAAAAATGTCCATCAAGTTAAAAGTACAGGTGAAAAGTTGTATGTATGTAATTAGTTTTGTCAGGTTGTGTGTCTGTAATCATAAGACCAAATTTTCAATGTGGAATTTCAGATATTGTCAAAGAGTTTATAAACTTATTCTTGCTATTGTATTTTGTTATATTTTTTTAAATTTATTTTATATTTTTAAAGGATTTTATGGTAATAGTGTAGAGTTCATATGTGCATCTAATTAAAAAAAAAAAAAAAAACACGCATGTCATGAATATTACCAGAGATTAAATTGTGTACAAACTAATATATTAAACTAGTTTTTTTTTTCTGTTTTTTTTTTTTGTTAAACTAAATCTGGTGTACACTCTTAAAGGGGCAGTGCTCTTTAAGTTAACCCATTTTTACGTGTAGTCCTCTTAAAGAATTAAATCTTTGCAAATTCCTTTGTAACATGATCACTAAATCATAGCAAGGTTTTAAATTTCGAATAATCCACAATTAAATAATCAATATCAGCTGATTAAATATTTAGTATTGACATTTAACAATAATTGTAGTGCCAAGACTTTAATATTAGAGGGAAGTCATATTATATTTGTGACTGTTGAGGCTCTCCTTGAAGCCCTGTTCAGCAGAAGCAACTTGCAGCGACAAAATCTTTCCCCAAAATGTGAGTGCTCTCCAGCCTAAAGCACTCCAGAACCGAAGCATATCCCTTTTTTGGATGTATTCCATTTAAATGCAATATTTTCTTTCCAAATGCATCTATTTAGTAGCAAGAATATGTATTTAATGTCAATAACATGAGATGACATCCACTAATTTCATTCCTAAACGTTACTAGGCAACCAGCAGTTGGAATGTCTACTAACGACTCAACTCTCTCGGGACGGGCAGCACGCAGCGACACTGGCTGTGTGAATGAGGCCTAACGTGGAGGCCCTAGGCAACTTCCTACACTGCTTACATTAGAGACCTGCTGAGGACTCTTAATGTCTAGAACAGGCCTTGCCTTGAAGCATCGCTTTACATAAACCTAATAAAGCACTAATTACTTAGCAGTGCCTATAAAATGCCTGTTATGAAAGTAAGGAAAAGTGTAGGAAAAGCCATAAATTAAAATGATTTAAAATTTATACTTTATACTAAAATTTATACCAGAATGTAAACACAGTTATGTGTTTTGGATGTGTTTAGAACGTTCTGTCAGAAAATCAGTTTCAGAACACATAGTAACAGTTGAATAAACAAAACTAACTTTACTTGGATTATGTATCTTGCCAGGCCAGATTTTGATTTATTATTCTAATTAAATTAAACATTAAATTTGAAGTGTATAAATGTATAATATTTATAAATATTACAAACTCTGGAAGCTGAGTTATTACAAAAAGAGATCTGGGACTCCACTAAAGCACTTTCTCAACAAACTTTTGTCTAAAAAGCATAAACACGAGTCATTCCACTTTGATTCCACCTGAAAGCTGCGTTCAGACTTTGCCAACTTTCTGCACGGCTTAACGAATTACTAAAAAGTATGTCGCGTAACTTTGAAGAACTTTGAGAAGTAGCAACCGGTAGTAAGAAATGCAACTAATTGAAACGCTCATATTAGACGTCCTTATATAATTCCTTTCTTTACAGGCCTGCTTTCTGAGAATGAGACTCTGCTCGTAGGCTGCACCCTGGGTTATGTCTATCTTTGAGTTTTTCTCTGTCTTTCCCAAAAAAAGAACATTATGCTGATAGATATTTTATTTCACAGCCCCGTGACTGCAAGCAATCCTTATGCTAATGTGTGAAATGTTAACATTTGAATTATTTTAAAATGTTAAGATCTTTTTTTTTCTCCCCCTAAACTCCAAGGGAAAACGGGTCTGAGTTCACCCCTTTCTCCTTCCATCTCCCTCGTTCTCTTTTTTCTCTGTTGTGTTAGATAGAGAGTAACCTTTCAGGGGGTGTCGTGCCCCAGGGTATCTATTCAATACCACTGTGCCCAGGCGGGCGGGCTTCTCTCTTTTCGTCTCTCTTTCTTACCTCAGGAAAAAGAACGAGAAAAAAAAAAGTGGGGAGGAATGTTTATTAACACCTCCGCCGGCTCACTTGGCCCCGCTGGGGTGACCTGATTATCGCCTGTCTGTAATTATGCTGAAACCAGAGGTGTGCTGCTCTTCATGTGGGGGTCCTGATTAGGGAGGCGAGGCGTTCTCGGCGTCTACCCAAGAGCCTTGATGAGTATTAACACAGGAGTCCTGTTGTTTGTGCAGCTTTGTTGTTAGGTATATATGCTCGTCAGGCAGATGATACCTAAGGCGGGAACTTTGAGCGTCGGAGGGTGCAGGTGGAGTGAAAGGTATTATGGTGGTGGTTTTTTGTGTTTCATTTTGTTTTGTACGTTCCTGCACCGTGAGCTCTTTTGTCTGCCACTGTTTTGCGAGAACAGAAAATCAAATAGCAGATGGAACTTTGCCAAATGCCGCAGCAAACAAAGGCAAAACTTTGCGTGCGTCTGAGTCAGGTTTAATGCGGGTGAGGGCGACCGAACAGACGGTTGTTTTTAAATGCGTTAAGCGCTGTCTCACTGATTTGTGTCTGATATCTGTGAGAATTCATGTTTGTCTGTCTGAAATCTTGTTATCACAGAACGTAGTTTTCAGGGCCAAAAGGTTGAAGTTCATATTTGTATGCCAAAGAGTTATTGACATTATATTCCCCATAATTTATTCATTTCTTAAGAACGCATTATTGTTTTAAACTGTCTGACTGTTTTGAAGTCTCATTCTGTATGTGAACCATATAAACCCTTTCTCTCTCTCTCATGTGAGTCCAGCATCATGCTGTTGTGAGAGTGCAGGCCCTGTTATAACTCAAGTGTACTTGTCAGACGTGTGCTGCCATCTGCTGGCTGTTGGGCCAAAGGACTCTGGATGGATTTACATGTTGATATTCCTTCTCTGAAAGTGTGAACTAACCTTTAGTTACTTTTAATACCAATCCATATGTTGAAAAGGTTAATTTATTTCTGTGATCAAAACTTAATTTTCAGCAACATTAGTGTCACATGATCTTTCAGAAATCATTTTAATATGCAGATTTGCTGCTCAAGATACATTTCTGTTTATCAATGTTTTGTTTCAAGAATTCTTCAATGAATAGACAGTTCAAAATAACAGCATTTATTTGAAATACAAAGCTTTTGTTTCAATATACAATGGTATTCAAAAGCTTTCTATTTCAGCTAAATGCTGTTATTTTGAACGTTCTATTCATCAAAGAATCCTAAAAATAAAATAGTACACAACCGTTTAAGTGTATGTTATATATGGAAAGAAATTATTCAGTGATGCTTACTAAGTCAAGGTCATTATCACTATACTGATCATAGAGGTTAGGGATTTTTGTAAAAACTCTTAATGAAAGGTTGTCATTTGACCAGCAATGTCCTAGTAATTTCCCATGCCACAATGCCACAGGGACATTCATACACAACTTTTGCAAATATGTTAACTGTGCCTCCAAGTCAAGTCATTTTTTATTTGAATGGCACAATTGATATTGTTTTAAATCAGCTTCACAGAATATTGTGCTTTAATGTCTGAATGCACCAAATTACTAAGTCATAGGTGACTGTGGCATAGCAAAAATCCCTCCAGAACATTTTTAGGTATTGGGAAGAAAAAAAATCTTGGCCCAAAGTCAGGGAGAACAGTCCATTTTCCTCTTGCAATAAAATGAATGCATATGCTATCTTTTTATTCATTAAACAATGTGTAGTGCAAGTTATGTGTTCACTGAATAAATAAAAAATACACATTTCATCACGTTTGAGGAAATTGTTTATTTTGTAAAGATTGTATACTGTAGTACACTGTAATACTGTATATACTGTAAGGATATCACTAACTATTGAAGTCCACCCTGAATTTATTTATGCAGGAAGTAGTTAGTAAAGCATCCCTCACAAAATAGTTGGCAGTCCTATGATGATTTAAATTCGTTTGAAATCCATCTTAAAGACTTATATGCAATCAGCTGTCCACCATTGTCTGGCTGATATAGGCTGTCCAGGCTGTCATCTACATTACAACATAGCATGAACATGGAAATTGTTGGGAGTTTCTCCTAACTCTTTATATTCTCATAACTGAATAACTGGCTTTGTATTCACACTATATATTTTAAAGTGTCATTAATGTAAAATACAAAATCATTTTATTTAAAATTGTACATTGGCATTTTAGTTTGATAATTAAATAACTGATGACAGACAATGCAGAATTCCAAAAAAAAACAGATTCATCTGAAAGGTAAAATTATTCCATGACTTATATACACGCATGTGAATATTTAGATATTTAATTGCCCATATTTTAATTACAAATGTGTCATAATAGCCACGTTATAAATGCAAATTTAATGATTTCACTTAATTAAACAATAGGTTTTAGGTCTAAATTTGTATCTAATAATGGAAATATTAAATAGTAACCCCACTAAGTACAATCAATTTCATTTAAAAAATGTAATGGGGGTGTGGCATTTTACCCCAAGAGTCTAATCTTATCCTTAAAAAAAAAAAAAAGTTTTACTCCATAATAAAGATCTAAATTAGATCTTACCCTCCTCCAGTAAAAGTACTCATTTTAAATTTTACATAATAAAAGTCTGAAGGTACTTGATCTTTAATGTACTTAAATATTAAAAGTAAAAAGGACAGCTCAATGAACTGTGTTTATTATTTATTCTACCCAGCACTAGCCAGACTGGTAATTAGTCAGCAGCAGGGTTGGGAAGGTTACTTTTAAAATGTATTTCATTACAGGTTACAAAATGCATGATTTAAAAAGTATTTTGTAACATATTTTGTTAGATGACTTAATTTTAGTAATTTAAACTAAATACTTTGGAATACTTAGGGTTAGGAGCATATCATCTTTGATGTTAACCACATAAACAAAATGGGTGGCATGAATGCATTTAAAACAATTATAAATTCATAAATAATGCTATATATGAGATTAATGTTTTAAATATAAAGCCATATCACCCTGTAGCCCAAGACCGGTCGCCCACTGAAGCTGAGCAGGCTTGAGCCTGGTAAGTACCTGGTGGGAGACCTCTGGGGAAAACAGGTTGCTGTTGGAAGAGGTGCTAGTGAGGCCAGCAGGGGGTGCTCACCCTGTGGTCTGTGTTGGTTCTAGCACCCCAATATAGTGATGGCAACATTATACTGTCGAAAAGCACCGTCTTTCGGATGAGACTCTTTTGAAAAGAGTAGAAGTGTGACCTTGATATCCTGGCCAAATTTGACCATCATGGCCTCCCAACAAGCCCCATATACTGATTGGCTTCATCACTGTCTCCTCTCCACCAGTAAGCTGGTGTGTGGTGGGTGTTCTGGCACACTATGGCTGCCGTCATCCAGGTGGATGCTATACACTGGTGGCGGATGAGGAGATACCCCCTCACAATGTGAAGCATTTTGAGTGCTTAGAAAAGCGCTATAATAAATGTAATGAATTGTTATTATTATTATCACTGTAACATGTAACATGTAACACAGAAATATACCATGAAGAGAGGAAATATGATTTTAAATAAGAAACTAAAACTGCCAGCAGGTGGTGACAAATCACATCTTGAATGAGTCATGGAATCATTTGATTCGGTCAAAAAAATTGACTCATTAAGGAATTGTTCGCATTTAGTCAGTTCACCCGGTACAACACATGACCATGGGATATTACGCTATCACGCTATTTGCTAAAACAACCTTTATTCACGCCTAAAAAAAGGCCAATGATGCATGACGACGTGGGCATGGCTACCTGCCTACAGCATATAAATGCAGTCGCATGCATTATTCCTTTTGTTCTTCTGCTCTTCACCGCACTGCAAGGACAACACCATGCCACATTCTCACTAAAAAACGGAGCCCACAGTGAAGATTCTTGTTGAAGCTAAGTTGAAAGACAAAGGAAAGGTATTTAGCTCAAGTTTAGCTCCGCTAACAAGGGCTAATTATCTCTTTTCAAATAAAACATCTAAGCACAATAAAAGTTCTCACCCTGTCCTATTGCATGTGGGTATTTACTGTCTAATAAAGACACTCACAAACACTGTCCAGTGTGTTCGGGGATTGTTCACACTAAGTTGGCACCAGCTCTGTCGTTCCATGCTCGAGCAGCATTTGTGGAGAGTGCACTCTGTGGGGCAATGGCCAGACATAGTCTACTTCTATCCTCAGATGCTGATCTTAATGTGTGTTGGAGGAGGACGTGGGGGTGATTGTGTGGATGGAGGATGGGGGTTCTTCTGATTGTTCCAGAGTTAGGAAGGATTTTGGATTTCGTGAAGTTTCACTTGATGCAAGCGAAGAGTTCTCAGACAACTTTTTTTTCAGCCTGGGCAGATCTTGGCTTCTCCCTCGCTATCTGAAGCGGTGGGGGGAAAGTGAGTCAGTGGAGGATCCCTTCTATGATCCCTTGATCTATGCCGGAGACCGGCAGAACAGGTGTCGGTGGAGTGGCCTGTTCTTCTCCCAGTGCAGAAGAGTTTGCGGTTCGTGGGTTCTATTTGTCTCCGGTACAGACAGTAGTAAGAACATGCATGCCATATCCGGATTGAGTGGCGGAGCTCACATTTTCATGGCCGAAGCCCATGTCACCCTCTCCTTTGGTTCTGGGTGCAAACAGGTTACCGGATTCGAAGGAGTGGGGGAAGCAGGGCTGTTGTCAGCCAACCCAATGGAGCATTCTTATGCTGCATACCTGGTGCCCACACAAAATAGTGATATCACAGGTACCCCTTCTCTTGACTGGTCCTTGCTGTTTCTTGTACAAACAGCTCAGAAGAATCTATAGTGATCAAGCCTGCACAGCTATAACAATATGTACACTATGTCCTTGCTACAGACGTACTAAGCCATTTGTTTGTAAGAGCTGAGCGAGGACATGTAATGTGCTTGTGGAGGAAGTACGTTCCATGGCAGTCTACATACTGCATGCAACCCGTTGTGCACTGGTGTCATCTGGCCAGCACTGTGGTGGCGCAGCGTCATATTTTGTTGACCCTAGCGAACCTGCCTGACAAGAACGGAATGCTTTCCACAGTGCACCAGTCTCTCCATCCAGACTCATCCACACATAGGCTAAGCAGCAGGCGGATTCAGAAAAGACGGGTCAGCCCCTGATGAAAAGTGGATATTTCTCCACAGGAAAGAAGGGGCAGATCGATCCCTAGCCTGCAGGGGAGGGAGGAATGTCAGTCCAGAGGCAGCCAGTTTCCTCTCTCGGTGCAGAAGGGCTTTAATTTTTTCAATAAAGAAACTTTGTTTTCAGCATACAATGCCTCATGTGTTGATTTGTCAAAACAATCAAAATGATTTAAAACCACTAACCTCACAACTGGGGCATGTGCCGAAAGAGGAAAAAGATGCAGTCATATTTCATATCCAGCAATTTTTACAAGAAGATGCAGGTGTTCCCCGGGTGATGCCGGTGATCCTCTCTGTCTGCATTGAGCAGTGGCACGCATGCACACCAACACCATGGGTTCTTCGCTCAATTCAGTGGGGCTATTGGCTGTAGTTCCTTTCACATATCTTTTGCATTTTACACAATACACAGAAGTGGTGTTGTCCCCGATACGCCATCAGGGCATGAGAGTGTATGCCTAGTCTGGACAGCAGGATACAAGCAGTGTTGCAAACACAAGCACTTGCTTCCCATTTACAGGTTTTGGGATTCTTGCTAAATCTCAAAAAAGAGCTCCCTGGTTCAGAGTCAGCGGATTTTATATATATCGGTTTAGAGATAAATTCCATACAGCACAAAGCTATGCTGTCAGCACAGAGGGCTGAGAATTTTTGCAGCTCCCTGTCTCAGTTTCCGCTGGGCAAGTGATTCTGTTTTCATCTGGTGTTGAGACTACTGGGTCTCATGGCCTCAATGATAGCAGTCGCCGTGACAGACAAGTGATGATTGTGCCATGCGGTCGGACTCCCTGGGGGAAACCCCGCTCTGTTGTCATTGGGAATCCTCCTGGGCAGGGTTATGCCACATATAGTGGTGACGACAGTCAGGTGTCACCACATGAATGGGGAGATCTGTAAGAGGGAAATGGTTAGCAGTGCTAAAAGTGCTAAAAACAGAGCCACATAAATTATTTGGAGTTGCAGGCGGTTTGTCTGGCACTGAAACACTTTGCCCAGCACTTACAGGGCCA
Source organism: Labeo rohita (assembly GCF_022985175.1). Lineage (NCBI taxonomy): Eukaryota > Metazoa > Chordata > Actinopteri > Cypriniformes > Cyprinidae > Labeo > Labeo rohita. Next base: position 1,576,764 of record NC_066883.1, on the reverse strand, counting down.
AACGTGTTATTTAGTAACACAACACTAATGTCATATGTAAACAGGCACGGGGGTATTTCCTCTCTTTCCTCTTGCAACTGACACGGATGCTCCTGATGTGGGGCATCGGACATTTAGTGTCACTTAGAGCAGTGCATGGCCCGGGCCAACTGAATGGTGGGGCAGACCTATTGTCTAGAGGGGGACCGCAGGTCAGGGAGTGGCGCTTGCACCCGGGAGTAATAGCTCAGATCTGGGAGCACTTTGGCAAGTGCCAGAGTGGATCTTTTTGCACTGGGGGTGAACGCTCTGTCACATGTATGGCCCAGGACCTTGCTGTATGCTGTATATAGCCCACCCTAGATCAGGAAGGTCTTTGTGGGCTTACCTACTGAGAGGGAGAATCTGATGACGGCAAGGATCCCTATCAATGTAGTGGCTGCTGCCGCTGGTGTCGGCAAGATGCATTGGTGATCTTCATGCACTGTCAGTGCATCCCACATGCATCCAGTTTCCAATGGATGGGTCAAGAGTGGTGTCGCACCCAAACACGGCGTATATGCTAGAAGTCTTGTCAGGGGCATATAGTGCACTCTCATTTGAGCTGCCTGCCCTGTCAACCCTCTCTATTGACTCTGAGGAAGACAAGAAGCTTCATGCTTTTTGACCTCTGTGAGCTCTATACAGGTACATCGAGCAGATGCAGACTGTGCGTTCTTCTTATCAGCTGTTTGTACGTTTTGCCAACACATTCCGGGGGAAGCCATTGTCTAAGCAATGTCTTTCACATTGGATTTTGAAAGTAATTTCTATGGTTAATACAGGATTCCAGAAGAATCCCCAGAAACCCAGCAAGCTATTCATTATCTAGTCACAAATGCTGACACGTCCCCCATATACCAATCGTAACTTCATCAGTTGCTCAAAGATTGGCCTGCTGTCTGCACAAATGAAATTGGACACACCAGTGTAGTCAAGCATCGTATCATCACCACAAATGAGGTACCTGTCCGTAAGAAAGCCTTGTATCTCAGGAGAAACAAGAATTCATTGACCAAGAGATCAAGACAATGTTGGATAAGCAAATTATCCAACCTTTATTTTCTTCTTGGGCTGCACCAGTGGTCTTAGTGCCAAAGAAGGGAGGTGGAGAGATTTTGTATTGATTTCAGAGGTCTAAATGCAAAGACATATCTGGATGGATATCCCATGCCACAGATACATGATGTACTCAAGTCTGTGCATGAAGCTGCAGTCTTCAGTACCCTCGATCTCAAGACTGGGTATTGGCAAGTTGGAACCCGAAAGCATCCATAAAACTGCTTTTGTAATACAGTCAGAGCTATAGGAATTCCTTTGTCTACCTTTCGGCCATAAGAACTCTGCGGCCTCCTTTCAACGTCTAATGGAATTTGTGTTAAAGGATTTGAAAGGAAAAATGTGTTTTGTGTACATTGATGACATTGTAGTATACTCCAAGACTGAGAAGGAGCACCCCAACCACTTGAAAGAAGTGTTGCAATGTTGAACAAAGCAGGGATAACCTTAAACGCAAAAATGCAATTTGATGCAAAGGTCTCTGAAGTTTCTTGGACATGTGATGTCAGCAGAGGGAATAAAGACAAACCAAGATAAGGTTGATGCTGTTGCAAACTTTCCTGTGCCAAAGTCGTTGAAAGAAGTGCAATGATTTTTAGGTTTGGCAGGATGGTACCAGAGATTTGTCCCTAACTTCTCAGAGAAAGCTGCATCACTACATGCCCTAAAAAGGTAAGGAGCTACTTGGATGTGGACCGAGGAATGCCAGAATTCTTTTGAGTTGATCAAGAGTAAGTTGATCCACGCCCCGATTCTAATTGCCCCTGACCTGAGTAAACCTTTTAAAGTCCAGACTGATGCAAGTGACATTGGAATAGGAGCAGTTCTAACCCAAGATAGTGAAGGAGTGGAACATGTGGTCGCCTATGCCTCACGTCTTTTACAAGGAGCTGAAAAATCATACTCCGTTTCGGAAAAGGAATGTTATCCTGTGGTATGGGCAATAGAAAAATGGAGACCTTACCTGGAAGGATGACCATTTGATATGATCACCAATTATGCTGCCCTTACCTGGGTCTTCAATCATCCAAAACCCTCATCTCGACTGATACGCTGGGGTATCCGTCTCCAGGAGTTTGAATTCACTGTCAAGTACAGAAAAGGACAATGTAATATTGTTCCAGACAAACTGTCTCATAGTTTCCCTGAATCTTCAACACTCAACATACTTGCTCTGCTAAAGCCAAATAATTCTTCAACTGTTTTTGCGACTTTTCCCATAGAATGGTCAGATATTGCCAAGGCCCAACAAGAAGATGCAGAAATTCAAGCACTCATTGCCAAGGTTCAGTCAACCACTGTTCCAGATACCAATCGTATCCACTATGTTATGAAGAATGGCTTTCTTTTCAGAAGCATATCTCGAGGACAGGAAGGGGCAAAACTTCAACTTGTCATTCCAACCTCTTTGAGAGCTGATTTTCTGAAATGTGCACACGACAACCCATTAAGTGGACATCTCGGATGACTCAAGACATTGTTAAGGCTGGTGGACATATGCTATTGGCCAATGATACGTTCTGACGTGTGGAAATATTGCAAGGAATGCCAGGTATGTGAGAAGTACAAACACATCGTTACGAACTAAGCTAGCTATATGCAGTCAACACCGATAATGGAACCTGAGCATATGCTGGGGATTGATCTCATGGGACCATTCCCTAAAAATCAGAAACAGAACGAACATCTCTTAATAATAGTTGACTACTGTTCAAAATCGGTTGAGTCATTCCCATTACAGTAAATAGCAATTGATGCTATTTACACTAAATGCAAATAGCCAAATATTTTATTCACACTATGTAGAAAAAAGTAGTGTTTCTTTGCAATAAGTGATAGTAATTAGAAGATATTAATGCTTACACAAACAGTGGCAGAAATGTGATGGGAAAAGGGAGAAGAACAGGAGTTGAATGAGTTCGGCAAAAGGTGAAGTCTTTTCTAACAATGTCAATCCCAACCAGATAATAACATATTAAACAAACTAAATTAATAACATAATAAAATAATAATAAAATACTTTTCAGATGTAACTGTAATTTAATTACCACCCATTTAAAATGTAACTATAATGAAATACAGTTACTCATATTTTGCATTTTAAATACGTAATAATGGTACATGTATTGCGTTACTCCCCAACCCTAGTCAGCAGTAATAAGAAAGATTAGTGCAGATACTGAGCTGAGCCTGGTCTTCTGATAGTTCAGATGAGGTAATTTTCATGTGTTTCCTGTCTCCACTGATTCCGTCCAGCTCTGAATCTCCTGTTTCTCTGCTGGTTCTGGCCAACCCTGTAGATCCACTGGTTCTGTCTAGTCCTGTATCTTCTGTGTCTTTAGAGACCCTGCCAAGCCTCCCTTTCCCACCTCCTTTTCCTAATTCAGCCATTTCCTGAACTCCGCCTCTGCTGGTTCCTGCCAGCTCCTTCGCTCATCCTCAGTAAGCTCCTAGGGTCTACCTTGGCATAAGCATCACCTGTCTCCTCCTCCAGCCACCAAGCCCTGGACTTCATGGTGGCCCTCCGACCCATTGGTTCCACCTTGGCTCCTAGCCTCCTTGACTCCACCGTGGACTGTCATGCCATTGCTCCACCAGGCTCCTTCGTCCCTCTGGTACTGCCTTGGTCAGGTGTCACCCTGGCTGCACCTCTGGATTCCTGGTTTCTGGCTCCACCTCCCCCAGGATCAACCTTCTGGGTCCACTGTGGTCCTTGGTCACTCTGGCGCTGACATGGTCTTCCTTGTCCCCGTTTCTGCCTCAGTCCATGAGCCATCAGCTCCGCCTTGGCCCCCCAGTTCAGCAATGTCATCCTGGCTCCACCCTGTTCCAAGTTGAACTTATCATTAAAGACTATTTTGTGTTACACCTTGTCATTGTATGCTTAATTACTTAAACTCAAAGAATCAAAAAACTTTATTCGTTGGTATGCCAAGTGACTTTGCATATGTGCCCTGTAGGTTGTAATTAAACAGCACAGGATACAAAAAATAACTTTTAGGGGCTTCATTCTGACAGCTGTCTTTGACTAGGACAGTGATTGATGGGAGTAATGGCTGATGGAAAAAACTGAATTAAAAAAAAAAAAAAAGTCTTATGTCTTAAGTTATGTCTCTTTGTGGTTATTTGACAAAACCAAGAGATCAAAATCCAAGAAACAGTCCAGGAATAGGAAAGGTTCAACTATAGGAAAATTCTGTCTTTCTGAGTCAAACAAGAATGAAATTAAATGTTTAACCCTTTAACTGTCACTCCCTATCTTAAACACAGACATAAAAATGCACCATCCAAAGTTACATTTTTTTATAATTCATGAACGAAAACATTTTGTAATATGATTTTGATGTACAATTTCCATGGTAATGCAATGTCTGATTTTAAAATGGTTTTCTTATACCCAGTCTTTGCACGTGTCCAAAACGTGATCAAACCTGATCCACCTCACACATCCGTAAAAGACAATCTACAAAATATTTCTTATTAACATACTATGCTCACGTACACGTTATGAGATTCGTTCACAACAAAAAACACGTACATTTACCTTGCCCAATTCAGAAGAATGGTGCAAAACCTGAAGCACTAGTTGCGTTTGCTGCTCTTCTCATACTGAAATCAGTACACGTTTTACATGCTGGAGCACCAAAAAGCAAGTGTCACAACACCGTTTTCTTAAAGAACCCACAACCAATTTATGCTTAACATTAAGTTTTAAGTTTCTCCACTTGGACGGAAAACACTACATAAATGCAATACTTTGTAATAATTTGATTAATGTTTTTTTATTTAGTTACTCCATCGACTCGCAATCATGTCGCAATCTTGGTGTTATTTTTGATCTGCAATTTATATGCAATACCTATATTAAAGTGGAATGTACTGATTGAAAATTTTTGATTCTAACATAAAAGCTATTCATGCGACAGCCTCTGCATATCTTTGTATAACACTCCACCTCATTTTCTAATTTTTTTTTTTTTTTTTTTGAAGAAATATTGCCAGATTATGTCTAAAGGTGCGTTCACACCAGACGCGAATGAAGCGTTAAGCACGAGTGATTTACATGTTAAGTCAATGCAAAGACGCGAATAGACATCCTGCGGCACGATTCGCGCAAATGTAGCGTTTTGGGCATTTGACGCGTGAGCGCGAGTTGAAAAATCTGAACTCTGGCGAATATTCGCGCTGCGTTAACCAATCAGGAGCTTGCTCTAGTAGTGACGTGATTACGACATAGGGAGCAGAGGGAGAAATCTGAAACAACAATGGAGGACAAAATCATCGTCACTGTATGTGGATACCCGGAACTGTACGATACATCTTCGTACTTTTATAGAAACAGGAATAAAAAGGATCTTGCTTGGAAGAAAGTGAGTGAGGAGGTCGGACAATCTGGTAAGTTGTAAAAAACGCTCTTTACTCAGTTTGAGCTATATACATATTAACGGACTGATCTGATGGACCCAGACACAGCGCCAAACGAGTCTACGCCGTTTTTCAGACTTCCATAGCACAGAAAGCGCAGCTACCCTCTTAACAAAATCCATGTCAGCCATTTCGCAACGAGACTGGAGCCGCCTGGCAGAAGCCCCTCCCATGATACGAATTCGCGTCTGTTGTGAAGTGAATTTTATGTGCGAATTAAGCGAGTAAACTCAAAATGTTCAAGCGTCCAACTACGCGGGGATAGCGTGATTTATTCACGCAAGTCGCGTCTGGTGTTAACGCACCGTAATGCAATCTATCCTTGTTACTGAGAAGTTGATTAACACTTTTGTATTTTGCCATATTGACTCCTTCCTCCTTTTAGTTATGGGGCACCAGCTAAACAGTTAATAAACAGTACACAAACAGTACATAAAAATTAATGTAAAATTGAGGGAGTTTGTCAGCTGACCAGTTGGCCCAGAATTCTTGCTTATTGTCCGGAGGAATGCATGTAGTGACATCGCCACTCAGGACTGGTCACTCGTTTGTTGTCTGGCTAATAATTTCTCTCTGTAGCTGACCAAACACAATATTTGAGCTAGACCAGCAACATGACCAGCTAAGGACGAGCATAAACAAGCATAAACCAGCTAAGGACCAGCTTAAACCAGCACAAAAACCTACCTACTAACGTATGCGTTTTTTTTTTTTTTTCCCCCACAGGGCAAACAGAAATATCTGATCATCTTCCATAATCAGGTTGCTATTTGCTGTCTCATACTATATGTAAACACTTGTATAACTCACTTCCACTCAACGACTGATGCGCTTGTATTACAAGCTCTTATCAGCCACACAGTGGAAAACAAACCATATCAACACAGAATGGAACAGTTAAGCAACAAGAATGGTTTGGCCTGATGATGGAAAAGTGGCTAACAATGGTTACAATAATGTAAACTGAGGATGGCAGATGATAATAAAGGGTTTCAACAGGTACAGCAGCACACACTGGGATTTCAGTGTGTATCCAGCTTTGTCTGAATGTATGTGTTACCGGCCTCCAATCTAGGGGATATCTGGACCGGCAGCAAATTATACGCAGGCGTTGTGCACTGTGGATCGATTAATAAACTGTGAAAAACACAAGAAGACAGAAATGACGTCTTTCCACAGCGGCAGTCAGTTTATTACTGCAATAATTTCTCTTTAAATCCTTTTTAATTCTGAAATAAATTCAACATTTCAAAACTCAACAACACTCAAAGTGCATTTTGTGAAATACAATTATACAAACAACAAATCCATAGAAACATTTGATAAGTGTATGCAAAATATACCTTTAGGTATAATATAATGTATACTTGTGTAAGAAAACATATATATTCTTAAATAAAATTATAAAAAATAATCAGACTCAGTTTACAGTGAATGCAGAAACAGTGTCAAAAATGCAATACACCAGTTATCAAGCTACCAGAGAGTCTTAAAGACCAGATTTCACAAGAGAAATACTTGACATTTCATTGTACTTGAAATATTATTCCATTTAACTCGTGCACACGCACACACTGAAAAACGCACGTGCTGAACATTCAAAATGGCGACTGAACCGGGAATACACGGAGAAACATAATTCCAAAACACTCTCAAACAATATAACATATGATACAGACTCAATATTCCGGGCAATCAACATAAATCATGCATGAAACACGACTGAACTCACTCTTCAGCTGTTTTTATTATCCTCAGTGAATTAAAACACTTATTTTTAAACTAGTTTCACTTCAAAACTCACTTGAACTCTTTGCATTACACATTTCAATTCTTCGACTGCTAGACGTTTTTCAATGACAGATAAATTATTATCACAGTCATGTTTAATAAAAAGAAAATAGTGGATTTAAATTAAGTGTAAATTAAGTGACTGATGTTCTTATCCTCAACAACATTTTTAAGGACTGTTTACACACACACACATGTTGTGCTTCCATGTTTTATGGGGACATGGGGACATTCCATAGGCTTTATGGTTTTTATACTGTCCAAACATATATTCTATCACCCTACACCTAAACCTAGCCCTCACAGGAGAATGTGCACACTTTTACCTTCTCAAAAAAAAAAAAAAAAAAAAAATCATTCTGCATGATTTATAAGCCTGTTTCCTCATGGGGACCTAAAACATGTCCCCACAAGGTCAAAATTTACTGGTATTACTATCCTTGTGGGGACATTTGGTCCCCATAACATGATAAATACCAGGTACACACACACACACACACCCACATAAATAAATAAATAAAGTTTCACTTTGAATAAAGTAGCAGTGCCAGTACCTTCAACCAGGTAAGCAGACCTCTTTATACTTCTCCAGTTATAAGTTCAATTTTCTCTCGTAAGAATGTGTACATAAAAGTGCTGATTATGATTAATATTACAGGTACTTTCCCACATTTAGAAAGATGTAAGCTTTAAAAAAAAATATTTAAAAAATCTAGAAAAATTTACCTAATTCATGTCTATTTATATACACTGAGTTACAAAGTTAAAGCTACTAATGCTGTAAATGTCTGGAATGGTAAATCATCGACAGATAATCCAGGTTATTGGTCATCACCAATGAGTTATTGAAATGTGACATCCCACTTTACAAGCCCCGTTCACGACTGATTAACATTGCTGTATTAGCAGAGACCCTTCCTTGAGTGAGAGTTACACAATCCGCCATCTTTATCTTCACGCTAGGCTAGATTCAAGTAAGAAATGTCTTCACATTAAAGCTATAGATGTTATTTGCTCCAGAGCAGCAAATGATTTTCTGCTTTTATTTTATTGTTTGGGTCATATTAACAGCAGTACTATACTGTATATTATGCTGCTGTCAGTTAATACACACATCTAATATGCACATGCTATTTCTTTCCCAGCTGTGTAACTTCACAGACATAACTGACTGTGTTTTTGTAACTTAAGTGTGTTTTTAACATAAACTTGTGTTTGAAAGAGAACTTAGCTTAGCTCTCACTTGCAGAGACTTGCGTGTTTCTGCTTCCACTCAAAATAGGCATTTTAAAAATGATATAATAAATGATCTGTGGGGTATTTTGAGCTGAAACATCACAGACACATTCTGGAGAGACACCTGAGACTTATATTACATCTTGTAAAAAGCGGCATAATAGGTGCCTTTTAATGCAGTCTACTTTCTGTTTCCTGTCATGTGGTCACTGATGTGACAGGCAGGCCCTGTATATTTTAAAGACACACACACATTAAAACAGATAAGAGGAATAAAATGGCTAAAACAACATGTACACCTATTAAAACTCCAATATACATAAAATTATTATAATATATTGAGCAGGTTAAAACATGTCTTGTATGATAGCATAACAAGTGATTCCAATGACATTAGTTTTCTGTGTTGTTATCAGTGTTATTGTTATGTGATATGGACTTCCCTATTCCTATAGAATTAGAACGATTATTAAAACTTTGTAGTTATCGTACTTGGTGTGAATGGGCCTTTAGGAAGTGTATGTTAGTGTGAACATTTACAAGCTCAAACACACACAATAATGCATAGTTTGTACTGCTGGATGTCCACTGTAAGCTATTCAGTACCTACTACAGAATGTGTATGTACACACAGTAAGTCAATAAGTACTGTAGGATTCCCACATGCACACATTAAGCCATTCAGCCTCTTCCACTTTCAGATATCCAAAATGAAAAGAAAATGGTAATCAGATTAGATAGGAAGTGACAGGAACACTTAAATGTTATTGTAAGGGAAAGAAGGTGAGGAAGATGATTCACTTTCCCCTTTGAAAAATCCATGTGATGACATAAACCGTGGTGAAGTCTGAATACATCTGGTTTCAGTGGTTGAGGTATGGATCATAGTCCAGTCAGAAAATCAAGGGTTGGAGAACAGATTGTTGAAACTGATGGATTTATTCAACAGTCAGTGTTTGGTGGTCGGTGTGCAACTGTGATGGCTGATGATGGTAACCGAAATAACACACACATGCATATATTCTTTCTTTTTGGTTGTGTACATGTTATTTTGGTTGTGTATTAGTATTTTCTATGATTTGACACTGATTTGGTTGATATTTACAGTTTAAAAAGTTTGCACACTAGTGTTCCAATAAGCCATGAAACTACTCTCCTAGCATTTTATTTATTTTATTTTATTTTGTTGTAATATATGTTATGTGATATTTCAAATGTGATATTTGGTTGATCGTAGAACCATTGTCATCAATGGAGTTACAGTCAACTTAGGCTTACGACGATGCTTTTGAGAAATGCAGCCCTGTTCAGTTGACCCTTTTAATGAGCCCAGACCTGACTTTATTTTCATTCAGTTTCCAGTTCATTTAATTTGTAACATTGTTTGCATTTATTTTGTTTGGAAATTCCATGTTCCTTGCCTTTGACTGTGTGGTCCCTCACAGTGACACTCAATACAGAATGGCAGGTAAAGAATAATTGAACATTTGTTCTGAGTCTTTTTGACATGAATGTGTTACTCATTATTAATAGATTTTAGCTCAATGTAGTGTTTTGATTATATTTTGTTGTGAAAGGTGTATTTTGTACGCTTTCTGTTAAGTTTCTTCCATTTCAATAAGTACATATTACTTGTTCCCTTTCAAATGGGAACATCGCACTGCGTCCCCTAGAGGACACTTTGGGGAACGTCCTCAGCGGACCGGTGTCTGAAGTGCATGTGGAAACACGACAATGAACTTGACATTGGCCTATGACGTGCTATTGGTGCAACCTTGAGTATAAAAGGAGCACCTGTAGGAAATGTCATTAGCTTATTGTCTTCAGGAGCCATTTGTTTGTGTGTGACAGGGCTCGAGGCAGATGCTACTTCTCAACCTGCCTCCTGCTTGTCAGCCGCATATAGGGAACTTTTGGACGTCATGACCCGCGCCACTGCCAGCCTAAACCTGGACTGGTTGGCGGAAAAGCAGGAACGTGCTCCCAGTAATCACCTGGATGACCGCTTCCTAGCGGGTCATAGACGCTCCGCCCCTCCGAGCCTTCCATTCCTCCCTGAGCTTCACAGCGAGCTGCTGAGGTCATGGAGAAATCCCTTTTCTGCTCGCGTCTTCCCCCCCCAGCAAGTCTAATTATGCTAATATAAAGGGGTTGAAAGACAGCGGGTACACGAAGATGCCTCAGATGGAGGAATCCCTTGCGGGCTACCTTGCATCTTCCCAGGCATCTTCATGGAAGGCTCCTACCTTGCCCTCCAAGCCGTGCCGGTTTACATCTAAGCTCGTGGGCAAGGCATACGCGGTGGCCGGGTAGGCCGGTGGTGCTCTGCATACCATTTCAGTATTGCAGGCTTACCAGGTGGACCTGCTAAGGGACTCTGATGCGGCGGGGGGTGTGGTTCTGGCTGAAATCGAGGAGCTCCGCCGCTCGTACGATCTTGCCCTCCGTGCGTCCAAGCAAGCGGCTTGTGCCATCGGCTGCTCTCTTGCAGCACTTATTGTCATGGAGAGGCATTTGTAGCTAAATCTGTCGGGGCTACAGGAGAAGGACAGATCATTTCTCCTTGATGCCCCAGTATCGCCATCCGGACTTTTTGGAGCTGCTGTTGAGACGGTAGTCCATAAATTCAGAGAGGCGAAGGTTAAGTCAGCAGCGTTCGAGCGCTACATCCCTCAGCCGCAGGAAGCATCCTTCCGCTCTCGCACCTGAACCTGTGCCTGCTGCTGGGTCTAGCTGGCGGCAAGATCAGAAGGTGAGCGTAGCTGCTAGAGCCCTGCCTCTGAGAAGCCGGGGTGCTGGGCAGCGACCTCACTTGAGGCAGAGACAGGACATCAGGGAAGTCATCGATGCTAGAAAGAATAGATCGAAACCCTGAGATCCCATGTCTTCTTGTTTTTAAAGAGTTTTATTATTTGCCTCATTAAACTTCTTATTTACTCTGCAGTTCCTTACGAGCCCTCAGTTTGTTAGTGCACTTTATATTACCTTTATTAAGTGAATATTTCTTCTTACTATAATTTTTGTCATGTAATTGGGATCAGTACTTCGCACAGTGTTACGAGTTGTACTATAGTTTAGAAGATGGGCAGTATGGCCTCTCGCGCTCCCACTTCATATAATATTCGCAATGGGGCGGAGGGGGTCTTCATCCGCATTGCACTCAAATTTGTGAGATGTACAAGATAGGAGTGGGCTATTCCGCGGCTCGCGTCCCACCTCTTCAGTTCTGATCCCCACAATGTTTTTCGGTTTAGAAAAATGGGCAGTATCGCTTCTCGTGTTCCCACTTCTTATATACTGTATGATGTGTAGTAGCACAGAGAATGCATTTCCCCTGTGTTACGCGTACAACTGTAAGACGTACGCAAAGAGGATGGGCTATTCCACAACTGCGCCCCACCTCTTCAGCTGTGATCCTCACGAGGTTATGCAGTTTAAGAAGACGGGCAGTATCGCTTCTCGCGTTCCCGCTTCTTATAATACTATGTGATGCATAGTAGAACAGTGAACGCATTTCCCCTGTATTACGCGTACAGCTGTAAGAAGTGCGCGAAGAGGATGGGCTGTTCCGTGACTAGCGTCTCACCCTTTTCAGATGTGTACGCATGTAACCATGGTTCCATGAGAAGGGGAACGAGACACTGCGTCCCCTTGCCATGCTTCGGGTATTACTACACACGTCTCCTTCAGACGAGGGAGCTGATGATATATTCTATCATCTCTATACTCTACTATATGATTATACTCGAGGTCGCACCAATAGCACTTGATAGGCCAATGTCAAGTTCATTGTCGTGTTTCCACATGCACTTCAGACACCAGTCCGCTGAGGGCGTTCCCCAAAGTGTCCTCTAGGGGACATAGTGTCTCTTTCCACTTCTCAGGGAACCATGGTTACATGCGTAACCTGAGACGTTTTGTTGTAAAGAAATAATTCTATATAAACCTTTTCAGTTAGCTTAGCAAACTGTTACATAAGTTTGACAAACTCAAACGTTTTTGAGTTTTCAAAAATGTATTACAGTATATATCCATTAATCCAACTCCTAACAAGAAGAGACGACTGCTCAACTATACTAATCTACTCTACAAGACAAATAAATACAAAGTAATAAAGACAAAACTGGCCAAAGTTGCACCACACAGAAGACAAGCTTCTGGACAAGAACAAAAAGATTGTTAACCTAAAGTAAAGACTGAATAGACTTGAGATGATGAAGAGAAAACAGTCAACATGGAAGGCAGAAAGTTCCAGAAGAAAACTAGAAAAAGAGGTCATTAGAGAACATCACCCAACAATCGGAAAGGAAAATTAATCTGCATACTTGTTAGCTGCTTCCTACACCAAGTTTCCAGAGTAAATCCAGAGAAATTTGGAAAAAGGGTCAGAAATTCCTTAAGAAAACCTTAACAGACACTATGGCAGATCTTCATAGAGCCACATTCTTCCAAGGCTCAATTTTGTAAATGTAAGTCATTTTGGATTGGCCAGTGAAGAATCACAGACAGATAAACATGTGCTTGCAAAACATAAAAACTTTGGCTTGTAGATAAAAAAGCTACACCAGGTTCGGATCATAGAAACATCCGCTCCAAGGGACATTGGCAAGCCAGCGCCAATGACACGTCCTGCATTTTCATGCAGCAATTGCAAGTGTAAGATATTTCTCACAACAATGGATCCTTGAACTTCGCCCATAATCATATGAGAGGAGATAGTCATTAAATCTGTACCAATGAAATGTACAGATGGGTCCACTGAAGACATGGAAGTGAGAAGTGTGCTTCTTGAGAAGAGACATGCCTCCATTAAAAAGCTGGTGGAACTCAAACAAGCACCTGTCTAACTTCTACAGACACATTTGTAACATCAAACATTAGTTTGAAAAAACTAAAGACATTGAGAGTCCCTGACCCAGAATGATGTAGTGGCTCACACAGACAACACTGAGAACTGCATAAATATACAAGTGAAATAAAGAGTAACTCACTTTGGAGGTGGCAACCAGCAGGTAACCCTCCATACTGTTAGCTATCTCAGTGGGAACAAAATAGAGTCTTTTGCTATGCCACAGTAGGCTCACCTTGACCAAGTATTGAGGAGCAAATAAAGGCATCCAAATGCAAGGAATATCCATTTAATCTCAAATGCGCCATCTTCTGCTGTTTATGCAAGGATTTAAGCATGTGACATGGAATTTCACAGAGGTGTCTCATGAAAAAGGTGCTCCTTACCAGGCCTTATCAACACTCAAGAAGTGTCCAGATTTTTGGATTTTTGCCTGTGGATGCTCAGACTTTTGGGACAAGATGGAGGCAGAAAAGGAGGATGCTGAGCCAGTTTTGGAAGTAGGAAAGTGGGTCCTTGTACAAAACTTGTCCTTGGCACCATCACATAGATATGTAGAAATATTTGTTGGCATGGACATGTCAGGTTGATGATTATAAATCCTTATAGATTTTCTTTCTCTTTTTTTTAATTTTCTTTGCAAATTGTCAAAGGTCAGTATGAGGTTGAAACAATGAGTTTTGCTGGACTGAATCAATTTTGCATTCCTTCAAACAAATATGAGCGAGAAAAAGTCTGGTACTCTGGTACTAAAAGCCATTATCCCAGAGCCACAATCTGCCACATCTTCATCACCTCTGTTTGTTGCCTTAGTTCTGGAAAAAGTACACAAATAAATGTGTGCAGCTGGAAGGCAGAAAGAAAGGGTAACAGGAGGTGATGATTGGACTAGGCCAGGGATGCCCAATCCTGTTTCTGGAGACCTTCCTGTGAAGTGTAGCTCCAGTCCTGATCAAACACAGCTGAACTAGCCAGTTAAGAACTTTAGAACCACTGGATGATTACAGACAGGTGTGTTCGATTAAGGTTGGAACAGAACTCTGCAGGTAGGTAGATCTCCAGGAACAGGATTGGGGCCCCCTGGACTAGACCACAGGTTTTCAAACCTTGAAAATGGGTTACCAGGATGATTTAAAGTAGGTGAAATTACAGTATATATAGTATGTACTGTATGTAACAAAGTTCAAATCTCAGTAAAGTTGAGTGGCAGCCACTTCTCTACAGACTCTAATGTGTATTTATTAGTGGTGAAAAATTAACACGTTAAAGCAGGCGATTAATTTTTTCAGTTTAACGCGTTAAAAATATTTAACACAATTAACGCAGGGGGGCAACTTTGGCGACCCCACCCACAACTGCTAAAGAGTTGTGTTTATTTAGACGCGGAACGTCTTCTCATACGTCTGCACATCAAACGGGAGATGTTTCAGACGTGCGCTCCAACTTTACCTCAGCGCCAAGCATGAGTCAAACAAGAGCAGAAACGACAACGATGACGATCAGAGATTCAGTAGAACATCAGTAAACTGCGGTCAGATGAGATGTTGTCAGGCCATATGTCGGTAAAACGAATCTTCCTGTCCTGTCAGCCATTATACTGTGCTCGGTGTGCCGATATATTAAAGCGCTGTATCATATTCAAACCCAAATGAAACTACAAGAAGAATGCAGTGTCGTAGTTATGTCATCAGTTAAGCCATTAAGTTACAAAAAAGGCGATTAAAGCTGCCTTAAAACTGTGCATGTAAGTGTTTATTATGTGTGAGTCACATTTAAAGTAGTGTCAGATCCACATCCAGTTCAGCAGCGGCAGCTTTAGCAGCAGCCAAAATATCTCATTAACCAGCTGCTGTGATGTCTGTTAATCAAAGAACAAAATTAAATAGAGGAAATCAATAACTTTTGTAGTTTTAAGTTTTATCTTTATTTAATTTAGAATTCAGTGTTTGATAACTTTATTAAATTAGGCTATGTTTTCTTGCAGAAGGGCACAGGTAGCTATATGACATTATAGGGTTTATGTGAAGATTGTTTTAAGTTCACTTAATTAGCAGTTATTTTTTAAAGTCTAATACATATTGAATTGATAGCTTTCAATTATACTGTAATGTTGAATGGCAATAGTCAATGGTTAAATATTAGGAAAAAAATCATAAAGGCATCAGTTGGTATCAGTGATACTTGCCCTCAGTCAAAAAAAAAAAAAAAAAAAAAAAAAAAGATGGCATTAAAACAAATACTAAAAATATACTTTCTTTTTGTTGTTTCTACATTAATTTGAAGATTGAATGTGAAATTATTGCAAGTATAATTAAAAAACGTTCATACTTTATTTCATGGTTTATTAATTGCAATTAATTTCAGAATAAATGTGCGATTAATTAGTTTTTTTGTTTGTTTTTTTGTTTGTTTTTTTGTTTTTTGTTTTTATAATCGATTGACACTACTAGTATTTCTATACACATATATATCATATATCCAAAGAATATGATGTATGTGATAAAACTTACTGCTTTATAGGCATAGGGCAATGTCTGCCATATATTACATTTGCTTATGGGCTAATTATTTAATGCAAATGCATCTAAGCATCACATGAGAGGGAAAAAAAAGTTTGGGTTACACAGTACATTGGGTTACAAGTACATATCAACTGAACTTTTTATTGGACAGCGACAGAGGAGAAGATAAAACAATTACTGCACCATTTGCTTTCTACAGGTCACGCTTGTGGCATAATGCAATAGAATTCATGTGGGCAATTTCGGAGATAGCCTCATTCAATTCAATTACACCAGCTCCTGTTTGGCTGTCTGAGAAAGATGAGAGCGTGTCCGATAGAAGACAGAGGAGGGAAGGCGCTCCCCCTTTGTCTCCTCCTCATCTCTTTCTCTCTCCTCTTGTAAAGGACAGAGTGTGATGAAACAATGATGGATAGACTCTGAAAAGTGCATTATTCTATATACATTATTTATTTATTTTTTTTACATAATGCAATCAGCATGAAATGCCCCGGATTCTGTCAGACTCATGGATATTACTCCTCATAACGGGACACATTCTCTCTTTCTTGTATTTTCTCCCTTTCTTTGCCAGTAGCTAGAGCAGAAATATTCTCTATTGAAACACGTCCGTCTCAGTTCTATTTTTTTTGGATAATAGTGGGGCTGTTTTACAAAGATATTTTGCTGCTTCTCCAAGACATTTATTGGGCTTCTTTAAAGTCTTTGTTTAAACAAACAAATATTGCTTATAAAATACGGAGATCCAGTGCTACAGAGCAACTCTGCTATTTAGCTTTATATAATGTGTACTGAGAACAAAAACTGACTTGAAACTGACTTTGGCCTTTTTTAAACAAACAAGTTTAGCATACCGATATTAAACAGTACCCAATTTTCAGTTACACTTTATTTAACAGTACATATACTTACCATGTACTGACCTTAGAAAGTACTGGGTAGTGCAAGGAGTTTAGGTTCAGAGTTAGTACCTAGTTATTTTCAATTATTGTGATTGATATAATAAGTAGACAGTATGTACATGCGGAACAGGACTGTAAAATAAAGTGCTACCCCATTTTCCTATGTTGGCCATTTTGA
Organism: Labeo rohita; assembly: GCF_022985175.1. Taxonomy (NCBI): domain Eukaryota; kingdom Metazoa; phylum Chordata; class Actinopteri; order Cypriniformes; family Cyprinidae; genus Labeo; species Labeo rohita. The sequence goes on along the minus strand of NC_066883.1, from coordinate 1,559,784 downwards.
ATCTTGAGTAAAATGTTGTTTTAGCATACTACAACAAAACATACAGAACCGTTTCTGGGAAAGTTATGAAATTTGGTACAAAGATAGAGGACAGTCTCAACATTAACCATAACAAATTTGGAGTCTCTAACTCAAACAATGCGCCACCAACAGACCAAATTTGCACTTATGTTTCTGTTAATAACTTTTGAACTGTAAGGGCTGGAAACATTTTTTTTCCCCCACTTATTCCTTGACTCATTGTTAAAACTCATTTCCTGTCGTCAAAATTCTCCCACTATTTGGAAATTTCTGAAAAAATCTGAAAAAAAAAAAAAATAGTAGAGCTATTTTACAGGGCTACCTTGCTGCATCTCTAGGACATTTATTTGGCTTCTTTAAAGTCTTTGTTTAAAAAAACTCATAGTGCTTATAAAATACGAAGGTCCAGTGCTACAGAGCAACTTTCTCTGCTATTTAACTTCATAAAATGTGTGCTGAGAACAAAAACTGACTTAAAACTGACTTTGGCATTTTTTAAACAAACAAAATCTTTTCCTGGTCTCTTTAGATTGGGTTTAGCATACCGATGTACATCCGGAACAGGTCTGTAAAATAAAGTGCTACCCCATGTTCCTATGTTGGCCATTTTGGATCTTGAGTAAAATGTTGTTTTAGCATATTACAACATGACATACAGAACCGTTTCTAGGAAAGTTATGAAATTTGGTACAAATGATAGAGGACAGTCTCAACATTAACCATAACAAATTTGGAGTCTCTAACTCAAACAATGCGCCACCAACAGACCAAATTTGCACTTATGTTGATGTTAATAACTTTTGAACTGTAAGGGCTGGAAACATTTTTTCCCACTTATTCCTTGACTCATTGTTAAAACTTCATTGTTAATTTCCTGTTGTAAAAATTCTCCCACCATTTTGAAATTTCTGAAAAAAATCTAGTTTTTTAAATAGTAGAGCTATTTTACAGGGCTACTTTGCTGCAAAAGTCTTTGTTTGAACAAACTCATAGTGCTTATAAAATGTATGAAAAAGATGAAAGTCCAATGCTACCAAAAAAAAACAAACAAAAAAAATTCTTAATAGTAACTTTATTACACTAATACATATCAGTTATATTAAGAAATGTTTAGCAAAAAATACTTTTTCATTTTCATCTTATGAAATGAACTATAAACCAACCCCACTTACCAGGGGCTCAAATTTCACCTCCATCTTATTATTTTGGCTCTCTCAAATGCCTTGAAATATTTATACCAAAATTAACACTCTTATAAAATTCACAAGGAGTCAATGGTCATAGTCAACCATTTAATAAATGTGGAATTTGAAGTAAAAACTCTTCTGTACAGTCTTCGAGTGGGTGCCAGTCTTTATTTGGCAGTGGTCTTCTCACTTGTCTCTATTTCAGGAACTATATAATGTAGTTGTGTCTGACACTGCTTTGATGCTGCCAGGCCTCATGCTGGGAGACCTGTGCCAGTCTGAGTTAATGCCAAACCTGAGCAGTGTCACCCTGATCTCCTGTGATGTGAGCACACAGATGACTGAGTTCAAGTAGGCCTGGCACTGAAACGTGGACTTTTCTTTTGATCACATCCCTGCTCAGCTTTGATTTTTATGCAGTGCTTTGTTGTAACAATACCATGAGAAGTCCCTCCAAAGCACTTCATGGCAAACACAAAAGATGAAAAGAAAGAAAACTAAAACTGTTTGGTGAACACCAAAATTTGAAGCTGCGCGCAATGACATCTTATGTTTGTGAGAAAAAATTAAAATCAAATCCTTGAACAAAAATTGACAGCTCTTGTCAAGAATGTCTCCCATATTAATAAATAATTACTATTCTACTGTTAAAACAACAACTACTACAACTATACTCTACTGCTAAAATGACCTACTACAACAACAAAATTAATAAGTCTTCTGACTCCTCTACACTTTTTGTCATCCTCTTCCCCCTCCTTCATCAATTGACAGCTAATGACTTTGTCACATTCTTCATAAAAAATACAACCACCATCAGCATCCAGTTTTCCACACCACAAACTGACAACTGTCACACACCCTTCCCTCTTTCTCCCTGCTCTCAGAGACAGAGATTTCCAAATTCATGCTTTCCGATCACCCCACTACCTGTCTGTTTGATCCAGTCCCCACTCTTCTACTTCAGTTGTACCTGCACTCACTTAAATCAACACATCTCTTCATACTGGTACCTTTCTAACAGCATTTAAACATGCTTGGATGTTTAAACCCCACTACTTAAGAAACACACTCTTAACCCAGCACTTTTAGAAAACTACAGACCAGTATCTATTCTTCCATTTATTGCAAAAACACTTGAGTTGTGTACCTCTCAGGTAGGTCGTTCAGAGTATTTTGGAGGGGTGAGGTGTCTAAGCCACAACAAACATCTAGCTACTGGGGTGCCTCAGGGCTCAGTGCTTGGACCACTTCTCTTCTCCATCTACATTTCATTCAGAAACATTGCTATCACTGCTATGCTGATGACACACAGCCTGCTCCCAGTCTGCCCAACAGACATTTCTCACTGGATGAAGGACTATCGCCTTCAATTCAACCTGGACCTGCAGATTTGCCATATAAATGGAACACACAGATGAGACCTTGCAGTGGTTGCAAAAGGTCCAATCTGAAAACACACAGACAAAAGTACCTTTAAGTAAAGGTCTTAAGCTGGTTGAAAATGTCTCACTATTGTCTTCTGCTTCTCAGAGACTTTGAAAAGCAGAAGTTACCATAGCCATGCATGCCCACAGGACAAACATGGAAAGAGAAAAGTCACCCGCAGTTTTAAAATAATTATTGACACAATTACTGATGATGATTTAGAAATGTTATAGAAATTCATACTGAAATCCATCTACTAATTTGCCCCAACTTATGCTAGTTAGCACAATATTTCACATGGTAATGTAACCACCTTCTAATATAACATAAAATATAACTTAGCAGCAGTATAAACAACACTGTAAAAAACAACCTATAGAATCTACTCAATAAAATGAGGTAACAATTTACACTCAGTTTGTTTGGGTACATTCTATCCTATATGTCTGAGTAAAGAATACCTGAATTTATCAGCTAAGACAAACTAAAAAAAAGTAGGTAAAGTCTACACAGCAAAAAGCCCAGTGTTAAATGAACTCTCCCGGGAGTTTGAGTCCATACTCAAGAGTATTAAAATTATTAAAGACGCCTGATGTTAATAAGAAGAATCACCAAAAGAAGAAAATCTAATTTTGTAAGTCGCCATTATAGTGGTCAGTGTTATTGCATTAGTTTAGCTCTTTACCAGTAACTTCTTGATATTAGATTTTGTTTGGGTGTTATAATTGAGTTATAACAGTCAGACAAACCAGAAGAAATGAGATTTTTGTGGTTTTGAATATGCTTTGACAAAGTCATGAAATAGCAATCAGAATAAGTGAGTTGTATTTTGTTTATGTTGGTTTAATCAGACAGGTGTTTCTGAAGTTTATTTGACCGGAAAAAATATAAACGTTTTTAAGATTTAGACACACAGACATCAACAATCAGCATGAGAATCACAACAATGGTGACCAACAAAAACGTATGTTGTAGCCAATCAAAACTCATCCATATCTCCCATCATGCATTGTGGCATGAATAAATTATGAGAAATTATGATTTCCATGATGTTTAGAGTTGATCTGTTTCTGAATATGCTGTTTGTCACCATTTTTGAGATTCATATGCTGATTCATGATGTCTGTGTGTGCCTAAAAGAACAGCTTTTGAAAGTTTTTTTTTTTGATCGGAGGAGCTTGTAAGAAGTCCATTCAAAATTGTAAAAAAAATTCAGGCTTTATCATTTTTTTGCTGCTGTGAAACCACAAGGCAGTTGTAATAAATAAAGGATATATAACTCTAAATGGTTTCAGTGGCTCAAATTAAGTTTATTTTAAAACAGAATTATCACCACTGCATGACTTTTGCTCTTTGGCTTGTCTGGCTAGTTTAACTAAACAGTTGAACAAAAGCTAACGTTAAAAAGCTATGGGTCAAGAGCCCAACTAATGCTAACACTGACCACTATAATGGCAACTTACAAAATTAGATTTTCTCCTTTTGGTGATTCTGCTTATTAACATCAGGCGTCTTTAATAATTTTAATACTCTTGAGTATGGACTCAAACTCCCGGGAGAGTTCATTTAACACTGGGCTTTTTGCTGTGTAGACTTCACCTACTTTTTTTTAGTTTGTCTTAGCTGATAAATTCAGGTATTCTTTACTCAGACATATAGGATAGAATCTACCCAAACAAACTGAGTGTAAATTGTTACCTCAGTTTACCTCATTTTATTGAGTAGATTCTATAGGTTGTTTTTTACAGTGAATGAATGATAGACATAATATAATGAACAAATGACCCTTAAGGTCTTCGGTAACACACATTTAAGAATCCTCATGAAGAAAACTCTGGTGAGAACTTGAAGGGGTGACGAACTGAGAAACCAAAATTCCCTTTGATTTTTCAACATAAAAGAGGTCATTGTAATATAAAAACATCCGGTAAGTTTCAGAACTCAAAACTTTGTTGTTACCCAGATAGCACACGTACATCTGCAAGATGTCTGTTAAAGATCACTTGATCTTGGAAAGCATCTGCTGTGTACAAACATCTAACAGATGTCTGTAAGTGTCAGGGTAGTGTGCAGGAAGGAGCCAAGGACGAGGAAATATAACAAATGGGTTTTAATAATACAATCCAACAAGGGGACAGGAACACCAGGGGAACACACACTAACATAACGTTAAGATCGGACAAAAACTAAGGAACTGAATCAAACTTATAAAGGGGTGCTAAGGAGACAAAGACAGGTGTGGGTAATTAACCAATAAAGACTTAACAAGAAACGGAACAGGAAATATAGTTCATTAGTTCTACTCCGCACCACCTCCACAGAAGAAGATTGACATCGCTGCCCAAGGAAAGAGTGAATGAACTTTATTTTTAATAAAGTTCCAGGCCACATCAGTAAGAACACCATCCTTTGTTCACTTTATTTTACTGCGGATTCGTTTACAATCACCCATAGCGTCACTTGTTCCCTTAACTCAGGGAACAGAGGTTATGTCAGTAACTGGACACAATTTGCCAAAAAGATTGAAACTAAAAGACAATGCTGTGACGACTATATTGTTATCTGACAGTGATGTTGCAACAAAAATGCGAATAGCTGTTTTCATTACGTGGTTGCTTTACACTATTGCTTTGTCTCTTATTTATGAGTTATTTATGCGTTTTAAACCTAAATCACAGCGGTGATGCAAACAGAGCATTCCGCTGAGGGGGAGTTTAAAACAGGGCAGAAAATAGCCTATTATTTCTAAATGATGATTTTTTAAGTAAAATACTTGATAACATTATAAGTGAACCTCAGAGAACAGTACAACAAAGAAAAAAGGCAGTTCATGACCACTTTAACAGTTCTGCATCATTAGCTACCAATCAAGATCACAAATGTTCTGCCCACAGTTCACAAAGCGCTTACATATGAAGACGCTTTCATACGTAAGAAGATGGGACCTCATGCTTTCACTTTTGCGTTTCCACTGGCACATAGCGAGCGCGATGTAGTGAGCGATTTCAATTCAATCCTATGGACGTTGAGCATAAACGCTCGCATGGTTCATTATGGGATTGAAAGTGGCATGGAGAAATTCCTTAACTTAATGCAAATCACGAGTGAAAAACGAAAAGTATAGGCAAGGCATAATTTTGACATATGTCTCTGAGTGTTTGCTGAACTGGTGGATTACCGAGCTGAAATCACTTGTCATTGAAGTCATATGTTATACTTAGGGCTGTCTCTACAGGCTAAGTTTCATCATTTTGAATTTTAGGTTGTACCTACATGGCGCCAATAAAATGTTTAGTTTGCGAACAGGGTGTAAACATTGTTTTCAGAGGCATGCTCTGCCCTAAATTTCACAAGTGGCATTGTAGTGTTGCCAGTGGCACTGAGAGCAGATTTGATGCTGTAGTGGAAACGCACCGTAAGTATAAGCAGCTGTAGCTACTTAGCTCTTGTTGCTCACAACACTTTCTTTTAAACCATGCTGGCTCAACTCAAATCAATGGCAAATCTGACAGTTGTACAGCCCTCATAATAAAAATAACATGAACTGAACACTTTTTTTTACACTATATGAGTGATGCAGCAGGATTTTAAACAGCATTTGGAGTCATAATCTGGCATCGCCAACAGATCTGAGTGGTGATTCTCTTGTAGTGTCTGACCTTTTTTACACTTTGTTTTGCTATTGTGGGAGTCTGTGGGCTGGAGGACATAATTAATAAATCACAACTCACATTTGATGAGTTGGTGAGTATTAATTTCCATCCCTGATTGTTTCATTTTAAGTCCAGTCTGTTGAAGGACAGAGCAAAAATGTCCTAAAGTTGCACTATTGTCCATATACATTGAACTATCTGAATTAACTGGCTAGTAAAGTCTTTCTCACATTAGCTATCTAATTATAAACAATAACTAAAAGCTGGCTACAGAAAATACCACTACTCCCTTGATTCATGACAGGTCAGCTAATGCATTAAAATGTCAAAAAAACCCAAAACAAAACAAAACAGTAATTTCATCAGCTTACCAGTGAGAATACTTAGGAAATACAGTACTAAATGGGATTCACTGTTGGAACGATTCAGTGGGAATGAAACTAATCCCAGATAGCAAGAGAGCAGGTGAAAACCATTGAATGTTCAATGTTAAAAATAGTTGAATCTCTTTTGCACCCGCAATTAATGTTGAAAAAATGTTGAAATTTCAACAAAGCACCATTATTGTGTTCAGTGTTTGCTTTAGTTGGGCTCTTGATTCTTGCTTTTCGTTGTGTTAATTCACTTTCTGTGTCTGTATAGTATTTCAGTGCTTTAAAAATAAAGAAATGTTTTAAAATTAAGTCGGAGTAGATTACTTTTTTTGATGAGTGTCAAGCTGTAACAAAGTTAAGAAATAATACTAAATAATATTAGAGTTTATTTTTCATTACTGATGAAAATATTCTATTTCACAAAAGCAAAGTTACTGTGGCAAAATATTCAAAAATAGTTAGACATCAACACTCATCATACAAACCTCAACAATGGTGACAATCGTCAAATACACGTTTCATATACTGCTTAATACAGTGCCATCTGAACAAGAATAATGTTCAACATATACTATTTAAATACTAATAAAGTAGGGTTATATATGCTTTAATCAGTGTTTTATGATAAATGTGACTCAACATAGCATTGAGACTACAGTAAAAAAGCTTTTGCTGTTCCAAAAACACAGATTTGTGAGCATTATTGGACTTGAGGATGTTAGAATAAACCCAAAACACACGTGATCGTTGTCATGCTGTGAATCTGGCCAATCGTTAAACAGTCTCCTGCAGCTGCTCTGATGCTATCGCTATTTCTTACCAGCATGCACTGCTTCAAGTCAGAATTTGATTGAGCTGTGCAGCGCTGTGTTAAGTCGAACACGCCTTTGTACTATGTTGATACCCAGCATGCATTTCTGCATGAAACTTTAATTTGTTGATTGTCAGATTGTCACCATTAAGTTCCATACACTGATTACTGATGTCTGATTGATTCAGCAATTTATTTATTCTTTTTTTCTGTTAATTCTTAGAAGTATGATAACCATACCACTGCTTTCATCTCACACTGTAGTATCACACATTACTCACACATAAATACTCCAACACACTTGTGAACAATTATTCAAATAATCTCACAATAATTACAATCACCATCACTTGATCCCAGTGGATCTTAGATTTTATTGCCTCAACAAATGTGTTTTAGCACATTGTTACAAATGACAATGAAAGCCTAACGTTAAAATACAAAGAGTCAAGAGCCCAATTGAAGCACTGATCTTAATAATGCTGGTTTGTTGAAATTTCAACATTTTTTCAACATTAATTGCGGCTGTAAATGTGATTTTGATTCAATGCAATTAAAACTGACAAATCAACATTTTTTAACACTGATTCAATGGTTGCTTGCTATCAGGGATGGTTACCCCGCAATGTTACTTCAGAAATCTCAGATTTCATTCGAAGTCTATGGGACTGTCACAACACTCTTTTTCAATGACTCTAGTTTAATGAGAGTGCAGAACTCAGTTAGTGAGGTCTCACTGAACTGAAGTGATTACAAGAAGAGTGTCCTGTGTATAGTGCTAGGGTTTCTATCAAAACCCTTCTGTAAAAGCATGACTATATTTTTGATAGTTAGTGCTTAATGACAATGAGCTCAGATCACAATGTGTTACAGGCAACCTCAGGACCAGGAGATCAGATGATATTCCAGGGTCAAACGTGTTCACATGTGTCTTTTCAATGCTTATTTGGACAACATCCAGATACAGGCTACACATTAACACCAAGTGTAAACACAGCTATTGAATCACACATATCCTTGCTTTTTGCATTGTGGCTAACTAAGCAGTTTTATTTCAAAGGTCTAAAATCAGTCTTTTGATCTTTCAGATTCTGCTGGGGCTCATAAGGCACTTAATTACACAGGAGAAAACTGGTTATTATCATCAACAGGCCAAGGTGTGCATGTCCAGTGACATGAATACACATTAGCACATTGCTTACACATAACAGATAATATTAAATGCATATTAAACAGATATTGTTTTAATTTCAAAAAGGCTGAATATGCACAGCATGTTGGTGTAAATGAGCGTGCATGCTTGTGTGTGTGCTCTCTGTCTGATGCCTCAGGTGCTTTTGCTGAGATGAAAGGCTTCTGATGAGGTGTGGATACTTGGGCCCGTGACAGCTGTATATTAATCTACAGAACTTCAGACAAAGCATTTTCTCTCTCTCGTTCTCTCCTCTCTCCCCCATCCACTCTCTCATCTGAAAAACACTACAGACCCCAGGGTCCTCTGTATCCGCCTCGGCTACAGGACATAAAACAAAAATTGGTTCACTTTAAGGGCTTTAGCTCGTTTGAAGCCTCACCAGCTGCTTTACCTATCTTTTCTGACTTTTTTCTCTTTAAGTTGTACCATATTGTCACATGTAAGTGGAACATCAACACTTCAAACCAATAATTGAGAGATGAAACAAAAACATTTTGTTATGTGAAAGCTTTCATTGGGCTTAGAATATTACAAATATGACATCCATCAGCTCTAATAAGAGTTGTGCATGTTGTACACAGAGAGAGGCACAAAAACTGAGTGAATATAGGGTGATGAATTTGCACAAAATAAGACACAATGTAATTTTAGAACTGTGGGATATTCCAGAAAGTTAGTTAACATAACATGAGATAAACCTTGAACTCTGTTTATTAACCCAAATCTTTCTTCCTCAGTTATCGGGTCAGTCAACACAGACTATGTTCTTGGTGAACACACTACGACATTCTCAAAAGAGCACCAAATCCATGAGTCCATGAATGCTGAGTTGCAAAGATGCAGTACTTCACAGATTGAACTCATATGTAATGAATAACTGTACCACTAGAGGTCACCAGAGCTTCTGTAGAGAAAAACACTCACTCAGTTCTCCTCAATTCTTCATTTGGCCTAATACCAAGAGATATATATATATATATATACTTACTCACTCACTCACAAGCTATAACCTACACACTTAACTGACTGATAACTGGAGACCAGTCTTATCAGTCATGTAAACACCCCCTTAACTCCATAGGAATGTAGTTGTGTAGATTGAAGAATAAGTAGCTACAGGGGCAACTTGTTGGATGTTTTTGTTCAAATAATCATTTAAATCATTTAAATCTGTATTTTGTGTTTACTCAGAGATGGATTTACTGTGCTTTGGATCATTGTCTTTCTGCATAATCCAGTTGTGCTTCAGCTTCAATTTACAGACTGCAGACCAAACATTCTCCTTTAGGATTTTCTGATATAGCACAGAGGTTATTTATTGTGGGGTTCCACAGGCCCTGAAGCAGCAAAGTATCTCCACACCAGCACACTGCCACTACCATGCATGACTGTAAATATGATGTTCTTTTAGTCAAATTCAATTTTTAGTTTAAACCAGATTTAACTGGACACAATCTTCCAAACGTTTCCAACTTTGACTGACTATTCCACAAAACATTCTGCCAAGAGTTTTGAGGATCATCAAAGGATCATCACCTTTATTGATGCAAGAGAGGCCTATCTTTGATATTTTGTCCTTAGATCTTTTGTGACTTGCTGGATGAGTCATCCCTGTGGTCCTGGAGGAATTTTGGAAGGTCTGTCACTTCGAGGAAGGTTTACTGCTGTCCTGAGTTGTTTTTCTTTGGAGTTCTTTAGAGTCCAAAGCTTTGTTCAGACAGACTGTCAGAGGAAATATATGTGCATATCTGATTGGAATCTTATTATGTTTAGTGTGTTCCACTTTTTCCAAATCTTTTTCAAACTTGAGAGCACCACTACGGTTTCTGGGCCGCCTGAACAGCATACTGACTTTATGCCCATGCTGAATTCAGAAAGCTTTTAGAATTATACTATAGACACGTAATGCACATGTGCATGTCAGCGTTTTCACAAATTTATGCTTTTTGTAGTTTACTTGGATACATTTTCAAAAACATTCACTTTTCAGGCCCCCAAAGCACCACTGTCGTGTAAATGAATGGCAAAAATGCAAAAGTGGCATCATGTAAACACCCCTTTAATACCATTATGAATAGTGGTGCAGATTGAAGAATTAGTGACTACAGGGGCAACTTTTTGCACGTTACTTTTTAAATAAATGAGATCATTTAAATCTGTATTTTGTGTTTACTCAGGTTAAATTTGCATTACATGAACAAACAAACTTTGTTTAACTTTGTTATTAGTATACTAAACAGGAATATTTAAAGTCCGCTAAATTGGAACAACCAATTTTGTACTTAATGCACTTAAACTGTGTGGAAGTACTGCTGAAGTGCATATAAAGATATACTTAAATATATTTGGTTGTGCTAAAGTGGAGCAATTGCAAGTATACTTTAGATACACTTTAAATATTTAGCATTTAAAGACCGATATTATTTAAAGATCATACAGTTCTCATCAATAGCGACATTAAAACACATTTTAGGATTAATACTAAGAAATGTGCATTGTGCATAAGTACTACAAATAACTTTTTTCTTTTTTATTATAAATTTTAGATCAGTATCTATTACTTTTTACTAAGGCTAGTTGGCGAACTGGGATGCATTTCAGAACACCTGAGGGAAATTACGTCATGACAATACTCAGTGTCGGGAAGTAACTAGTTACATGTAACAGAATTACGTAATTTAATTACAAAATAAATGTAACCGTAATTAGTTACAGTTACTGAGAAAAAATGAGTAATTAAATTACAGTTACATTTGAAAATGTTAATGATTACAAAGGGGGTTACTTTTTTTTTTTCACACACACCCACATACAGATTTAATTGACTTCTTTCCAAAATTGCATTGACTGCTCTAAAATGAGACACCAGTGTTTCAGGAGTTTAGGACACAGAATAGGACACATGCTTATTCTCAACTGATTTATTTCCTATTTGGGTTTATGCATATACTTTTTTTTTTTTAAGATTATTTGTTTTTTTTCTAAGGCACTGTTAGATGCCAGTTTTTCCTGTCATAATTATGCAAACATTTTATTTCAAAACCAGTTTCACAGCTATTAAACTATTTCTTGTTATGATTTCAAATCTATATTTGACCTCAGTATAATAGTAAATACGTATTAGTTTACAGTATGAAGTAAATCAGAGCTGTTAAATCTGAATTTGTGTGGCTGTGCTTCAAATTAAATTATTACACAGCTCTGTGGAATGCTTGATTCTGATTGGTCAGTCATAAGCCGGTGCTATATGCATGATGGTTTTTCTTGGTGGAAGCTTTGCGTTTTTAGCTAATAAAGTATTAAAGCTCAATTCAATATTATGTGTACAATTTCTTAATTCTCTTAATTCAACCTGCCACTTGCTAGCAACTGATTTCTTCATGGAAGTTTTGTGTTCAAATATTTCAACTCAGATCAGTGTTTTGTGTTTAATTATTTACCTTTTGTGGCAATCAGCTGTGTAATAAGTGGGGTAATGTACATCCAGCCAGTTGTTATTGCAAAATAAAGATGTATATTATTCCTTACTTATTATAATCTTAATTATAAGATTAAAGTGATAAAGTCTGACAGTGATACTGTAAGGTTTGTTAAATGATTAACAGTTGCAAATATTAGAAACTTAGAAACGTAATCAAAAAGTAATCAAAAGTAATGTTACATTACTTTAATAAAGTAATTAAAAAGTTACACTATTTATTACATTTTAAATAGAGTAACTTGTAATACGTAACCTATTGCAATTCCAAAGTAACCTTCCCAACAGTGACAATACTGCTAAGGCTGCAGCCAACGACTTTTGACTTTTTTTTCTTTTTTTTTTTGTAATACAGTGTGGTCTGTTTCTGTTTTATGACGCGCGATGGCGCCAATGTACTAGAAATTTTCTTCCGCACACTACTTCTACTTCTACTACTACTACTACTACTACTACATCTAGACAGTTTGGTTAAAATGGCATATTCACCTAAATTAGCGCAGTAAGATTACTTTTTGTGTATATTTACTTGTGTATTTGCACAGTCTGCCAACGTTAGGAATCAACCATTAAATGGTTTTAGGATGTTAAGAATCTAGTTTTATATTACTTACTACTTCTGAAATACGATTTCTCGTTCAAAGAACGATTTATGCACTTGATCTGTTGACCTGGATGAAAGACACCGGGGATCCTGCTGATGTGGAATCAGTCAAAGCAAGACTGGTTGCAGTCGTCTGTCTGCAACACACTGAATACCTTCATTTCTTGTCTATTATAATCCATTGCTCGACCCTGTCAGACTTTGCATTGTTATTCCATCTTTGCTAATGCCTGGAAATGATATTAAAACGATTTGCTGCATGATCATGATCTCCATCTGCTGATATCTGTATGATTGCTGAGTAAACAGAGCCCTGCCCACCGCGCCGTAGTAAAGCTGCTGAGTGGAACAGACAGTGAGGCGAAGGACGCGCATTTACAGTCTGCATAAAGCAACCTTTCGGTTTCGGCGCGATTAAGCACATTACGGATTCGTGGCACATACTGCAGATTATAGCTCCGAATGAACCGATGAAGAAATGGCAGCGGAATCGACCCGGAGATTTACGAAAAGCCTACTGAAGCCGGGAAGCGCAGCTGAGATACGGCAAACCGCATCTAATGCTGTAAGGAATGCTAATATAACGGTAAGACTGGCAGATAAGGACAGACCGCAATTCAAGCTTATTTTGATGCTGTTCGGTGTACGGACAAGACAATATGTACACCATTTTCTAATGATTTGTGTTAAAAGAATCGCCCTCATACAGCAAAAGATCTTTTTTGTCAAGCATTGTATTTCGCATGCAGTGAGGTCATATGCCACACTTATTCTGCGGCGAACGATTATGGAAGTTGTAAATGGACAAGGTTGGTGTTTGTGAATGATGCGGCCTCTAGTAGCGCGTATGTCATATTTCGAATTTAGAACTGTTCGAATTTAGAACTCGTTCGAATGTCTTCTTTTCGCGGGAAATGAGCCGCTCGCGGCAGCTTTACATGCTTAGTGACGTACGTAGTTCGTAGTAAAAACGCCGCAGAGGAATGTAGCGCTAGACTGTAAAGCAGTGGTTTCCAGCCCTGGTTCTCCCTCCTCAACCCCGCACATTTCGGACGTCTCCTTTATCTGACACACCCACTTCAGGTCTGGGACTTAATGAGCTGATCAGCTGAATCACGAATCAGGTGTGTTTGATTAAGATGACAGCTCAAATGTGCGGTGTACTGGGAGATACAGGACCGTGGTTGGGAAGCACTGCTGATAGAGGATGTGCTCTGTTGCTACTGGTTACAGTGACGTGGTTTGATGATAGGACTAGAGTACTATTGATGTGTGGTAGTTCTAGCCTCATTCAGTAATGCATTTCTACAACTTATAGGAGCAATTACAACATTTTAACGCTGATCAGCCAGGAACCGGAACTGTATTACTCGTTTATATTTAGTGCACATTTGCATGTTTTGCATTGTGGGATTCCCGATCCCTTCTACATGTAAATCTATAAAGAGGAATCTGTTTATAAATGTAACACTGCGAGGTGTGAATAAAAAGGTGCCGTTGTAGGGTGATTTCACTATGGTGGTTAATGCTGTAGGAAAAAAAACAAAACAAAAAAAACATTAAAATCATGATAGTATAATACTGTTGGTCTTTTTCCTATTACCATGCTCTGTCACATATTACTAACAAAGCATATATTGTTGACGGAGTGAGAATGTATTGCAATATAACCATTAAATGCACATTCACAACTAGTTTGGACAAAACAAATGTGTGGGCAATAAACTGTAGCCACTATATGTGAAATATTACCTGTGTAACAGAATGAAAGTGATCATGTGAAAGAAAGAAAATACAGGTAAAAAAAAAAAAAAAAAGAAACACATGGATGAGAGAAAGAGAGATGCCAATAAGGACTTGAGAATAGCTCTTCCTAGGCAACTAATGATCCGATTATCCAGAAAGGCAGAGCTCAGGTAGAGAGGAAGAGAAAAAAATTATCTGAAACCAAATCTGAGATATTAAAATTGCTGTGAAGGAATAGAATAGAAATTGAGAACTGAGTAGAGCAGTGGTTCCCGACCATTTTGCATGTGTCCTTAATCAAACACATCTGATTCAACTCATCAGGACATTAGTAGAGACTCCAAGACTATTGTTTTAAATCTGCAAAAAACAAAACAAAAAAACAGACTGGCCTCGACACTCTGTCACCAGTCTTGTATAAATATATAGTTGGACCAATATCATGCTCAGAATTTGTAGTCCGAGTTCTATTTAATGAGCTCCCACTGACCTATAGCTTGAACTCCAGACCTGTAAACATGTTGAGCTGCTACTGCTGCAAAATGTTTCTTTAGCCTTTAACCATCGCTGTTATTGCCACTTTTTCAAGAGCCATTTTTACACTCCCATGTACTTCAGTCTACATGCAAGATGTATTTTTATATTCATAAAATGGAGAAACCAAAGAAAACCTTTCCACAGTTGTCCAGACTGCACAGGTTGTCCTTATTGTGTCCTTATATATGAATGGGTGTTGATATGTGTGCAGATGATATCTCTATGTGGCAAATCATCATCACCTTCAATGTTTATACACGTTTTCCTTCGTCTCCTTGTTCTCCTCTCGTGAAAATGACCACGGCTGCATTTCCCATTGTCACCAATGCAGCTACGATCAACTTAGGCTTACGATGCTTTTGGGAAACGCAGCCCTGGGCCTGTATTTGTCAAGCATCTAAGAATTACTCTCAAAAACACTGCTAAGCATTGACTTAAGTGTAAAAAGATTCTTGGCTCAAAGCTGCGCTTAAGAGTTAGTTATCAAGCATCTCAGTCGTAATTTAAGCGAAGTGTAAGACTAAATCTTAAGTGTCAGTCTTAGAGATTATTAGAGATGACACTTTGCTGTGCCATAAATGGGATTTTGGATGATGAAATACACATGGACCAATCACTGAATAGATTTCCTTATTCATTTTATATTCACACACATTTGACAATAAAGAATTTTCAAGAAAATATATTATGGCAAGGAAATGAAGCGTCATCACAACCTTCAGTTCAGAGTTGTGCCGACAGACGATAGTATTGTGTATCATCGATAGTCAGAGATATTGCCTGTTGCTGATGCCTTTTGACGACAGCAAGACAATTATCATTATTATTATAATTATCCGTCAACAATATAGGCACCTATCTTTGCTGTTGCGCAGAGAGTCGCTTCAGAAACTTTGCCGCGACGCTGGTGAGTGTCTACAATCGGAGCTGTAAGATGCGCCGCAGATGTGTGCAGTGTAAATAAGGGGTAAGAGATTTATTCATCGTACAAGTGCAGATAGCTTCACTGATTATAACGGGAGTGTTTTAAAGAGCAGAATACTTGCCCTAGACTGTAGTCGATTATGTTCTTTGGTAGCCTAATGTAAATGTTCTTTGCTCATTTTGAATTATTGAGGAAATGTAACCATTTGATTAACTGCTCGTCGTCAAACATTTCAAAATCATTCCTCCTCTCCTGAAAGATATGCGTAGGTCTCTGTCTCCTCAGCGCCGTCACAAGCCCCTGCTGGCAACTCCTAACCACTTGAGAGACCTCTCGAGCTGTCTTAAATAACTAGGAGAGTAACAGTGATTCTTAGCTTTAAGAAATAGATTATAGATAATTGATAAACCGCTTTTATACTTAAGTTTGAAAGTAGGAGTAAATTTCATGAATTCTCAGCACTTAAGATGAAAATGGCACTTTGAGAAGTTTGATAAATACGGACCCGGAGCAGCTTGAATTCCATGGATTAAAGGGTAGTTAGAGTAGTTAGAATAAATGCAGTTAGTGTGTTTACCATATGTAAATCTAAATCATTTTTATAGGTTTACAGGTTTGGAGCTGGGGTGTCCATCCTGTAGGGCCACTCTCCTGCAGAGTTTAGCTCCCTAAACACACCTGAACCAGCTAAACGGGCTCTTCAGACCCGCTAGAAATTTCCAGACAAGTGTGCTGGAGCAGGATGTTGGTCCTCCAGGAGCAGGATTGGACACTCCTGGTTTGGAGGATGAAAAAAAAGTTACATAGTATAACTTTAATACCACAAAATGATACTTATATGAAACTAAAACTGCCTGTAGGTGGTGGCAAGTCAATGGCTGCATCCGAAATTGCATACTTACCTAATATATAGTAGGCAAAAAACAGTATGTGACAGAAGAAGCATGCCTGAATTCACAGTATTTAAGTACCTAGATGACCTGTTACGTCCGGCATGATTCTGATTCTAAAGTGTGCATACGATGGACACTTTACTATCCCATGAGGCCACGGGATAGCATTTCTGAATGGCAGTGATGCAAAGCAACTGACACTGGTAGGCCATGTGACAATGACAACAAGATGAATGTATGACACACATTCATACTATATAGAACATACTCTTTTTGCAGTGGTGAAGTAATTACTTACTCAAAAAAGTACCTACTCAACAGAGTATGTGATTTCGGATTTTTTTTTATGACAGAGTTTTTGACTCTCTCAGTTAACCAGTTCATTGAACGGATTTATTCAGAAACGGAAGTGACTTGCTGTGTCTGAAATCACATATTTTTGCTGAGTATGTGCTCATTTTGAGTAAGCACCTCAACCATAAAAAATATGTTCATATAGTATGAATATGTTTGGTATGAATGTAATCTGCAGATATTACATTCATCAAGTGACCTAAGGCTTCACTTTAGTGCATCACTTTGATACCATTCACAACTCCTTTCCTCATGGGACTGTAAACTGTCTATCAGATGGATTTGTGGATCTGTGGATTTGTTTGAAACCATTTTGTTGGTGAAACAGAGTAAAAAAGACAGGGTTGTGTTTAAAATGTAACTGAATTAATATTAACTCTTGTTGTTTGCTAAACCATTGAATAAACCCAATACAATCTCTATCTATATTAAATAAAATAAAGTTCATTTTTGTCCCCATATTTTGAATTCTGATGGTACTCCTTCACTTCTTTCCTATGCTCTTCTAAGGCATTTGTGTGGCTTTTGCAAAGTGAGTGACATACACAGTGACATATTTAGATATCAACATCTAGGATCTCATTAAATGTTTTCTATACATGTTTCTCATGAGATGGCATTAGTTCACTGCAGTGTTTGTTGTTAGTAATCTTGGTACATATGTTGGAAACAGAAATGTAAGTTGTCTCTTTCTACAAAGATAAATGGTTTTAATGAGTATATATCAAACTAAACCATAACTAATATATATTTAACCGTCTTAAACTGTGTAGTTTAAACTAGTTTTTCAACTACTGCTTTGCACATTTTGTATGTCTCTTCTAACTGAGATCTTGACCTAACGAGCTGATGATCTAAATAAGGTGTGTTAAGTAAGGAACACATAAGCCCTATTCGGACGGTAATTGTTTCTCATGGGGATGTAAGGTATTTTCAACATTTACTGGGTTAGTCAGGTGATTTTAATGCCACCCGAGTCAAGAATGACTGTGTTTTCCCCCCATCACTGCATAAAAATCCCCTGCCAAAGTGTTATCTGAGTTCACATCTCTGAGTTTACAAGAAGAAATTGATTCAAAATTCACTGTTTAAATCCTTCTTGACCACGACTGAGCACCGTATGCTAACTGCTGAACTTTGCATGCATTTTAAAAATGTACAGTTTTAGTACTGAAATGATGGAAAGTATCAACAAGAACATTATTTTCAGTGAGTAGTCAGTATTTGAAATGGCTCATTATTACGGCAGCAACAGGTATACAATACATACTTTAAAGATTTAAACCAAGCAGCTTTGTTTACCTTGTGTAAATAAGAGGTTGCATTAACTTATTTCTGATAGTCTTCACATTTTTAGTGACATCAACTATAGTGCATCTGTTTTCCTATTTTTAAACAGGAGATTGAAATAATCGAATAATAAATAGGATATTATTTTCCTGTTAAATTAGATAAGAAATTACTCCTACTATTCCAAGCATATGACATTTTATTTTCAGGAGACAATCATGCGACTGACCATGTGAGCAATGCTTTTCCAGGTTCGTACGATAAGATCATACAGTCTGCAGAACTCTCCAGATACACTAGCATGGTAATGGATATGTTTAAACTATCAGTTTCAATTATTTGATTCTTTTTGATTAACTTTTTTATTTTTACTGTATTTAAATGCTTTTGCATTCAACATCTGGCAACAATCAGTCTTTGAAATGATGGTCACTATCAAAAACAACAGCAACAACAAAAATAAGCCATTTCTGAGCAAATTACAAAAACACTAAAATATATATATGAAGGATTACCCTACTGCTTAGCGTCACATCTGCCGTCTCCACTGCAGGCGGTTTGCAGTTTTCGAGCCATGTGATAAGTCAGAGGGCACACAGTGAGCTTGTATTTAAGGTTTTGTTTTGGGAATGGAGGCCAATAGAGCACATAGCTGTGGGAATGAAAACGTTCCCTCTCTACCATAACGTTCGCAGGAAGTCTAAATCTTTTGTCTCCAATGCAGTGTCTACATTTCATTTCTGTCTTTTCTCAGAATGTTGTTTTTTTTGCTTTTCAAGGCTAGTTCATTTTTCTTAATCTTGTTACATCCTCTAGTTCATCACTCTATACATTAAATTCTTTTCTTTCACTTTTTTTACGAGAGGAAGACAAAGTCTGGTAGTTTGATCTGCACTCAGAAGTCTCACAGAAACCACTTACTCTTCCCCCACTCATGTTGGGCTGTGGCGTAATGAGACCGAGGTCATCCTGGGTCACACCCGAGGCTGGGGAATTTTTCTAATTGCTCACTGCTAGTTAACTGCAACTGCGTTTGGGTTTTTGGTAAATCACCTTAAATTCTTTTTAAGCAGATAATTCTGCTTTCATTTTGAAGAAAGCAGCAGCTCCACCTATGCTAAGCAAACAGCAATCAGTTGCTGTCATACACATAGATATATCTTGCAGAACCTGCAAAATGTTAGCAAAAATAAGATGTTATTTATTACTGTCCTGAATAAGCTATTTCACAGATGTTTACAGTTTCCCAAGACAAAATAGTAGCTGAAGTGGAAAACAATGACCCTGGTCAAAAGTTTACCTGTGCTAAAGCTGTGTATCGTTAACTGAAAGATTCATGAGTGTTTTTATGTTTTGTGGTAGTGGTTCGTGAGTCCCTTGTTTGTTCTGAGCAGTTCAAGTCTCCACTGTTCTTCTCCAGGTCCTGCACATGCTTTGGTTTTCCAGCAACTTCATATTTGAACCCTTTCCAGCAGTGACTGTGTGCATTTGAGATCTATTTTTTCAGACTAAGGACAACAGAGGGATTCATACACCACACACACAACCTTCACTGATGCTCAAGAAGACAGGATGATGATTAAGAGCTGTCAAACACAATCTGACTAAACTAACAACAAAACATTTATTGTATGCTTTGTTTAGTTTAGCTTAGTTTATTTACAGGAGCAATGCACATTAATAAACATGACTGTAAATGTGCCAGAATTAGCCAAAAAGCCTATTTTTCATCTGTAGACCCTTACAGATAATGTACTCACCCCCTTGTCATTCAAGATGGTCATGTCTTTCTTTTCTTCAGTCATAAAGAAATTATGTTTTTTGAAGAAAACATTTCAACATTTTTTTCCTCCATATAATGGACTGATATGGTGCCCCGATTTTGCAGCTTCAAACAATCCCAAATGCGGTTGTGAACGATCCCAGCCGAGGAAGAAGGGTCTTATCAATCGGTTATTTTCATTTTAAAAATACAATTTAAATACTTTTTAATCTCAAACACTCGTCTTGTCTTGCTCTCCTTGAACTCTGTGTATTCTGACTCAAGACAGTTAGGGTATGTCGAAAAACTCCAATCGTATTTTCTCCCTCAACTTCAAAAATCATTTCAAAATCATCCTACATCGCTGCAGAAGTACAGACACAGTCTTTGCAAAGTGAACATGCAAAGAAGATCAAACACCCTTAAAAAAAAGGTAAAACAGTGATACAGGTTTTTGAAGTTGAGGGAGAACATGAGATGGGAGTTTTTCGACATACACTAACTGACAGAGTGAGACAAGACGAGTGTTTGGCATTAAAAAGTATATAAATTGTATTTTTTTTTTTTTTTGGAAAATGACCGATTATTCACTAGATAAGACCCTTCTTCCTTGGCTAGGATTGTTTACAGTCCCATTTGGGATGATTTGAAGCTGCATTTAAACTGCATTTTGGAATTTCAAACTCGGGGCACCATATCAGTCCATTATATGGAGAAATGTTTCCCTTAAAAAACATAATTTCTTTACGACTGAAGAAAGAAAGACGAACATCTTGGATGACAAGGGTGTGAGTACATTACCTGTCAATTTTTGTTCTGGAAGTGGACTTCTCCTTTAAAAAGTCAGAGCATCCTGGACACATAAACACACCTACAAAGAAGATGAAATAGAAAATTAAAATACTAAAAAACACAAATGCATGATTGCACATACTAAAAACCTTATTAAAAATATTGAGTAATTATGTAAAAGTCGGTCATGAAGCATGTGAACATTTACATTTAGTGTCTTGCAGATTGCTTTTTAGCAGCAAAATCTCTACTAAATGTTTCCTTATAAAATTGCCCATTGAGTGTGCATTTTGGATCTGTTTTGTATAAATCTGGTTCTGGGTTGTCTTGATTACACAGCTCAGTTGGGTTAAGGCAGTGTTTATCAATTTTGTTAATTCGATTTTAATATATGTGTATATAATTTAAGTATCTTACATGGTCAGGAAATAGCTAGCAGTGAGCACTGTGTAGTAAGGATGTCCTGGTCAAGCTTTATATGACCCGATCTGAGTCACTGAATATTGAGTATCTGCAGATACAGAGTCCCGATACTTCTGATACTTGTGTTTTCCTAGTGCTTCGCACAGACTTCAGCTGCGTTGTTTTTATTCAAATCCATCCAGTGTATACAGGCTCAAATGTAAAAAGGGGGCATCAGATATGCTAAAGATAAAAGCTTGAACACGTGTGATGTGCTAGAACAGATTTTAGTAGTTGTCTTTCTGAAACTTAAAGTTTTGAACTCAGTTGACATTTATAATATAGACAAAGTCATTTGAATCATTCTTCAAATTAGTTTTTTGTTTAATACCGACTATCCACCCACACTTCCCTGTCTGCTGTTTAGATAGAGATAATCTATAATCTTTTTGCATGTCTAATGTATGGGGCGTTGCCTCAGTCTTGTTGGGGAGATTTTTTTAATGCCCTTGAGTATGTAATGCTGTGTTCAGGATAGGCGGTCCAAAGGGAATAGTGCTGCACTCTCACCATCTTTCTGTCTGGACTGTGCTTAAATTTCACTAAACCATGTCTTTTATTAGGACTGCACTGTGTGCATCTGTGTGCACTCCAACACTATCAGCTCTGTAGTCATCACTCATTATGCATGCTTATGCTGTACAGACACATGCTGACCACGTACAGCAGTTGAAACATTACTGCAATGCTCTTCATCCAATTGGACACAATAAAATGCATGTGTCTGAAATGAAATTCAACTTTCACGTTCTCTATCTAGACTACCTGGTTAGCTAACTAAAAGGTGTGTGGTGGGATTTTTACTTCCAGTGCAACTTTGAGTGTCACATAATGGGGACTCAAATGCAGTCAGAAATGCCGTCTGTGAAGTTTACTGATATTGAGCGAACTGGTTAAGGGAGCAAACACACTATAAGATGCAACTAAGAGCACGGCTCCAAGTGCCAGGCGGAGATTGGCAGCAGACTGCCACGGAAAGCAGAGTGACCATATCCGGTGGGACAAAGGGTCTGAGAGTAGTCCAAAACAAAGCCAGGTAAGCTGACAACACCAAAAAAAGAGCAGGCAGGAATTCAAAGTCACAAGGTAAGCAGGATGGTGAGGAACCTTCTGGTGAGGAACACTGCAGGAGGGAAAAAACAAAAGGGGGGAACACACAGTAGACAACCATGAACCAAGAGAACTTTTTTGTAACAGTCGCTTCGCTGATGTACAGAAATCATTAAATATTATTGTTTTACAGTATGTTGGGATCCATAGTGAAGAAAAATGCCCTGATGAACAGCTACTTCTCAAATGAGAACAATGGTCTTGAGACTTGGCATAAGAGCCTCCCATGACACTTTTGCATCCACTTATTTAACCAATGATTAGTGTAGAAAAATAAAATTAAAATAAAGGTGCAAGCAGCATTGAAAGGACCCTCACATCTAGGCTCACTGACACTGGCTTTAGGAAAACAGTGAACGGTGAACAATATGCATTTAAAGTGGTAAATATAGGAGGAATATGTCGAAGTCATTTATATGTGCCAGACGTCCTGCTTCCACCTGGTGGTGCTACTGAATATTGGAATGTAGATTTCTTCAAACCAGGACTTTGATCTAATGTATGAAGTTTGGTGCAGATTGAACATGGCATGTTGGAGTTAGTGCAAAGCATGATGTATACTGTTGCCAACAGGTGGCGCTATGATGGCATAGGTGGGGCTGTTTCATGGCAAAACATCGAAGTTTGTCAGGCCGCCACGGGCACGCCCTCTAACAAAGACTCAAGATATTCGCAATTTAACGTCACAAAGGGCTTTAGATTACACTGACCAAATTTTGTGTTGATTTGTCTTAGAGGAGTTTGTTTAAATATAATGCCTGAAAATGGCAAAACCGGCACAAAAGTTGTTAAGAAAATTCAAAATAACAGACTTCCTGTTGGGTTTCGGACTTTGTCCCAGGGGACTTTTGTAGGTATTGGTGTGTTACGTGTCTACCGAATTATGTACATGTATGTGAAACATAGCTCAGGGGGCACTTCGTTGAAACTTTATAGGTGGCACTATCAAGTCATTTTGCCACGCCCACTTCTAAAACCCATATCAGATGTAAATTCTCACCACTTTTGGCGTGTGTGCAAAGTTTCATGAGTTTTCAAGCATGTTTAGGCCCTCAAAACCGCGATTCATTTTGAAAAAGAAGAAGAATCTGAGCAATTCCAATAGGGTCCTCGCACCATCAGTGCTCAGGCCCTAAAAATAATAAATTAAAAAATGTGAAATTTATAAACGTTTCATTGGATATAAAAAAAGTAGATTGGTGATTAGATGGGCCTAAGGAAAAGACAGCAGAAAGTTACACACCATGTGACAGGACAGAGCGCTGTTACAGCATTAACCGATACTTGGGTAGAAACATTATCATAAAGAATGGCCAATGGACACTCACAGGTTCCTTGGTTCAAAGGTTTATTAGAATAAAATATCCACAGACCTGAACGAGTCATCTCCATTTATCTCTTAAAATCATCACTGTGAAATGAAAAATCACCTTGTTTTCTAAATGCACGTTACGGTTTTTATTGTGAACAATTCATCCATGCATTTTTTTATTTATTTTAACCTCATAATGTTTGATTAAAGTGTAATAACTGGACTGAACTCCACCTCTGCCTCTGCCACTTTCGAGTGCCACACCCACATCCAAAAAACCAATCAACAACCACTGCTCAGAACCAAGAAAGATGTCGCTACTTCAGTTGCACTGTGATGGCTCGTTTCCACTGAGCAAAACAGTTCAGTACAGTACGGTATGCAATTATTATGGTACCAAAATAGCGAACTGTACCATACGACTTTTTTGCTACCCTTCTGTTGGGGGTGCCTAGGGCCCTATGAAATCCGTTTTATTTTTTTCCAAATTCCGTTTTAATTTTTCTGGATTCTGTTTTTTCCTGTTGTGATGTATCAGTGTGGCCTTATTCCTTATGCTGTCTGCAGTGTATTTTGAACCCTTCAGCTCTTCAGATTGAAATCTCATTTATGGCGCATTACCCTGTCCACTTTGCAGAGCACTTATGAACTATTGGCCCTTAGGAGTAGAACAGGTTTTTATTTAGGCTGACCAATGACCATATGTTCTCTTTTCCCAGACACGTCCTGGCCAGAATTTCTATATTGCCTATACAGTTTGTTTTTCTGTTTTCATACTTGCTGAAGGTAATGATCGAAAAGTATTTTGATGAGTAACAAGCAGGCATTGTACATAATTAACCAGTTGTGGAGCATGAGAAGGTTGGATCTACGGAAAACGGTCAGTGATGCGAATACGTGTACATGTTAGGTGTGTTTGAGTGTTTGAGAACTAGAAATCAGATGGCTCCTTATGCTTTCAAATTGCTCTCATGGTACTTTGATGTCATACACCAATCAGTATGAAAACAGGAAAACAAAGCCAACACATATAGAAATCCTGGCCAGGACGTGTACAGGAAAAGAGGACGTACGGTCACCCTAATTAATTAGTTGTGGGGATGTTCCCTCTGTGCATAACCTGAAATAATACTGCATTTGATTACGAGCTGAACATGTGTAGTTAAAAGGCTGGGGAAATTTGTTTCATCAAATCGTTTCCTTTCATCATATTTATGTTGTTGATGAAACATTTTGTTAAATTGGAAGCGATTATTTTAAATACTTTTAGCAAGATTGTGGGCCTATCAGGTTTGTTGATGTTGGATGGGATAATGATCCTGATAATGCTGCGTTAACCTGGGTTAACCAACAACAAAAAGAAAACTTAAAATACAAACATGCCGTTTAGAGGTTAGTGAGAGGGAGAATTAATGGCAATTAAATTATATAAGATATTAAAATGAAGGTCAGCGAGAGAATAAACTGGGGTTGGTGAAGTTGAAAAACAGATTAAACTTGCTGTTGGAAAGTAAAATTCAGAGGAAAAAATCTAATCTGATTTATTAAACATGACAAAAATGTTGAAAAAAAAAAAAAAAAGAAAGGGATCCAGATGTGTGTGTATGTGTGTGTGTGTGTGTGTCCCATCACCATTCAAAAATGCTGCAGATGATCACCACTGCAGTGACTTGCTGTGCACTTTGTTATTGCAAAGTATGCTTATTGGGAAAGCCCAGGAAGTTTTTGTCAGTACTGGATAGAAACAATTACATGGCCACAAAAGAAGCCTATTTAAAAGTGTACAAATTAGTCCCTGATGTGACAGCGGTTAAGGAATAGCAAGAAAGGAGACAAGCAAATGCATGTAGAGGTGGCGAGGGGGTTTAAATTGATGGTTTAGCGCGGTTAAAGTGAAAATGTTTGAGGTTTCTACGACTTGCTTGCTTGTCATTACAAATTATATTGCTACTTAAATAAGCAAACAAAAGGCAAAATGGCTGCTGATGCTGCCGTTTTAGTTAATGAGTTCCCAGAAAAGAGCTATGAAGGATTTTTCAGTGGACAGTTTGGATCAAGGAAGCATTTACCAGGGCTCAGTTATACTTCTCTCTATAATCTACCTAGACTTACTTAAACTACTTAGACTTTTAGAAAAGTCAGCCCTAAGCTGGTCCAAAATATCTGCTGAAAATTGTTGTTTAGGCTTATGGTGCCGCTTCTCTATCCAAACTCAATCAAAACTTTTGTAAAACTGGTTCCAAGTCCATTTCTAATTACCGTTTTAAAGAAAAACGGTCATCCTGTTAAAATATTATATAATGCTAAAAATATTAAAAGAAAAGTAAACTTTGGTGAAGTTGGTGGGATGCACAGCACCGAGTTGCATTGGATTCCACGTCTTCCAAAGCCATACAATAACTTTATGTGAGGCACTGATTGAAACTTGAGTTGAAAGCTGTTGAAAAATGACAGTGATTTAAAAAAAAAAAGATTTACCTAATAATAAAAGAAATTATGAAACATTACAATTTCCCCCAATCTGGGCTAATTTACAGATATTCTCGCACTTAAACAACAAACAGATGTCATTTCCCACTATGTTTATAAATGGCCATTTTTCTTAACCTTATTAAATGTATGTCATATTTCACATCAAATTCTTACATTGTTTTAATTGATTCAGAATAATAAGAAACTGCATAGTTATTATTACCATTCAAAAGAAACCATAAATAATGTTGTAAGATTAATATTTAAAATATTTTTGAACACATAAGAAATGTTGGGGAAAATGCAATGATATTTTCAAATATGAAACCAAACCACCAGTAGGTGGTGACAAACTGCTGTTTTAATTAATGAGTCATTTAGTGATTCATTCAAACGATTCCTTCAAACAGCTGATTCATGTGCTGTCCAAATACCCACACTTGTGGTGTTTGCACTTGACCACTTGACTACTTATCGACTTATGTCAGGATGTATTTCTTGTCTTTGGCCCAAGTGTTCATGTGAGCAGGAAGACCACAAGTTTGTGTAGATCTTTTTATGATCTGATGTGACACACAAGTAGTAATTTTTTTTTTCAATACTTTAATGCATTTTAAAATAAACTTCTAAATGTCTGTTCAGTAGTCCCTATAACAAATGATACAGCTGAAAGTGTGGTGCTTCTAATTGCACCAATAAAGCATGCAACACTTTGTTTTACTACCAAATTCATATTTTTAAGACCTGGGACAGTCATGCACACTTACTTCCTGTTGTGTTGACGTGCTCTCCATGATGGCAAAATTTGAAAAATCGACTTGTCCCAGATGTTAATCGAACACTGTGCTTCTCCCATGGTTTACTATGGCTCTACATGCATTATTGCAAACTTTGTGTCTTTCCTTACTCACAGTGAAGAACTTCTATGCTGACGATATGTTTACATGCGGATGTGAGCAGAGCTGTAATGTCAAAATGTTTTGGCTCAGAATCAGCAAGATGTGAGACTGATCAGCTGGTCACTGGTCTGGTATTGTAGTAAATGGGCTGATTCCAGGCTCTGGATTGTTGATTGGTGCATCTCTAGCATGAAGTTTTAAAAATGCAGTTCTCCTGAGGTTCACTGGTGTCCCATCAGTATAACCACTGGTGTAGTTCATCACATTAACTATGTTAGTTATTTGCCATCTAATGCGGTGAATTCATACATTTTGTGTTTTAAGTGCCCATACGCTTACTCACTCTACTTTTGAAGAATAATTGTAATTACTTTTAATTCATTTAGCGCAAGAGTGCAATTCCAAAACAGCGTCAATGGGACGGGAAATTTCTGCGGGTGATTTACTAACCATTCGCAAATTAAAGAACACAGACGCAACATCTCATTTACATTTGATCAACGCCAATATACCAAGCGCAGCACAAATTAGCGTAGTCGCAAATAAAAAAATAAAGAAATAAAGAAGCCACAGTACACTGAAAAGAACTGGAGGCCAAAAAATGAAGGTTTGCTAGAAGTTTTGATAGACCTGGTATTGCGTGAGCCCTAGTTGAAGGTTCCAAGTCATCTTTTATTTCCTGAAGCAAATTAAAATGTGGCTTGGCAAACCATTTGTTTGAATAATGTGTTTTTCTGGCATTCCATATAAATTAATACATGTGGGAAAAATCCTCTCTTTCTACCACACGCTCTCTGTTCTCTGCGGTGCCACATTTTACCAACAATAATTGCAGCCATTTCAAGCGCAAAATAGTTTAAGACGTTTTTTGGGGGTGTTAAATAATGGTGCAAATGACAGTAATTTAACAAGCGCAAACATTAGTAAAACACGTTGCGTGATTCATTTGAATACTCTCCAGCAATAAATCTTGCGTCTGAAAGGGTAACTCCTACAAATGCATATTCAGTAAAGTCAAGCATAAAAATAATTGTGTCCATGCCTTTAAGAGCTAATTCTTCACTGCACGTCCTTAGTAAAACGTGACAGTACAATTTTAAAGCCAAAAGACGGTTTGAGCTAGTACAAGCTGTTAGTAAAATTGGCCCCATACGTTTTTTTGTTTTTGACATTTATTTTTCTTTTCTTTAGTGGAGACCATCCTGAAGTTAGTTTTGAAGGGTTAGCTCATGCACCCAAAAATGAAAATACTGTCAGTATTATTTACTCACTCTCGTGTCTTTCCAAACCTCTATGTGTTTCTTTGTTCTTTGCACCACAGAAAATGATTTATTTAAAGAAAGTTGGTGTTCAAAACATTGGTCCCCATTGACCTTATATGGAAAAAGCAAACTGAGTACTTGCACATCAAATAATCACGTATAGTGAGAAAGCTGTGTTTGCATTTAAATGCAAATTGTCAGTGACACACGCTAGTCTTGCACCGCAAAGCAATTCATGCCCACAGCCAACAAACCATACACACACACACACACACACACAGTCATCTGTACACAGTAATTTGTGTATTCCAATCAAACACTGGTTCCTTTTAATTTTCAGGAATGACTCAAGTCTCTGTATGTACACACTTCAACAATGAAATGACAAAAGCACTAGTCTAGAATGAGGTCATAAATAAAAGATGGGTGCACACTGAAGAGGGCATTGTCTTCCAAAGCTGTTACAAAGGAACATTTTGTTTCTCAAATGCATAGCCGATATGAATGTGCCTCAACCACCATAACCACTGCCGTTTTGCTTCGTAGCTACTTCAGGAAGACCACAAACAGTCTCTTAACCAAACAGTACATGGTATAGGTTCTAGAAACATCCCTAGGTCATAATCTTAAAACAATAAGTAAGATGTCTTTTAAGTAGTAACTTCCATATAATTCCCATTAAAGATGGATTATACAGTAAATGTTGTTCTCAGTCAGCACGGAGGCTTGGTGTGGCCAGTGAAAGAGCTTGAAAACATTTCCTGTCTCTTGAACAGCATTATTATTGAGATAAGAGTGATTTGATTTGAGACATCAGCAAAAGACAAGCACAGAAGGAGCAGTGAATTACTGATGGGAGGGAAAAGAGACAAATGTGTACAATACACCTAGAAACTTTCAAAAATCAGTTTAATATACAAAATCCATTTGAAGGGTTTACATACAAATCTATAGACAAAAAAATAATGCGTATGTGAGATTTTGAAATGATCTAGATTTGCTTGTAAATATGCTCAGTGACTATAAAAAATGTCACAAGTGGTCATTTAGTTTTATTATCATTTAATGTCTCTGATAACATCTGTAGACCCATTTAGTCACTTACTAGCAATGTCCTTTTCAGGACTTGTCAAGTAAAATCAGCATGTAAAACGTAAAAAAAAAAATTGCAAGCAAGTTACATGCTAGTACAAATTGTAAATCTCATTGTGTATATGTAACACAATATCCTAATCAGTCATAGAAAACTAATAAGGAATACATTGTAAGGTGCTGTTCACATAGAGCACATTTTTCCACTCCATTGCACTATTTTTCTTTGTTTTTCTATGTAAACATGTTACACTGGCATGTTTTTTTTAATTTATTTATTTATTTATTGCATATGCAGCTGCGTTCTGAAGAGCTCAAGTTAAAATACGTTCAACTTAAAGGGGTCATCGGATGCAAAGTTCACTTTTACATGTTGTTTGAACATTAATGTGTGTTGTCAGTGTATGTACAAATCTACCCTGTAATGATAAAAATCCATGCAGTGGTTTTTAATTAATCTGTAAAAATAATATCCCCTTTTTCAGATCGAGCCATTCTCAGATGTCTGTCGTTGTGGAGTCACACTGACAGAGGCCGGTCACACGATAGTTGATTGACATGAGCGTTTTACCTCAGATCAGCTGTCACAGTCCGACCTCCATTGTTTCGATGCTGGAGCAGGGATGTAAGTTAGACAAGAATATCTCAGATTGAGCGATTGAGGTGTTAAGTTGCTGGATGTAATAATGAACATAGTGGTCGTCATTTACTCTCGACATCTGAGCCGCTGAAGATGCAGTGGATTATGTTGTGAAGGGAATGCGCCTCCCGATCTACATAAATGCGTCTATGTTCGCGTAAATCATTCGTGATCCAGCTTTACCTACAGCAGAAGTATAAGGTTTTTTTTTAATGAATCTCTGCCTTTCCTAATCACCTTTCCCAATAACGTGCTAGTTAGCAAGTTTTGCGGCTAAATGCACTAAATGCGGCTAAAGTAAACAGGTTCATTACTCCACAGGGAGAAGAAAGGGGTGGGGCAAGCAGAGCTCATTTGCATTTCAAGGAGCAGTCCATCAGAATGGGTTGATTTTTGCAAGGTAAAAATGGTGTTGTTTTACAACCAAAGTATATTATGGACTTTTCATTAAGACCCTAAGGAATAATATCAACTTGTGGAAAATTGGCATCCGATGACCCCTTTAATAAATGTCTCAAGACCTTGCATTTTTCACCATTCCACTGCCCTCATCTTTTAGGATCAAGGCTTGAATTTCACATCCTACTCACCATGACCATATCCAAACTTTAGACATCAAGATGATGTTTTAAAGCAGATCTGGGCTTTCTTTGCTAGTGAAGAGTAGTTCCTCATTATCACTGTCAGCTCTCTTCCTTCCTGCCTCTTTCTGGCCTCTAGGTGAGTTAGATCTAAATCCTCTCTTAATGACAATACCAGACTACGTTTTTTAACATGTCTCAATGTGTGCATTTTTAGCCAGCCTTGCAATTTTAATGTTATTATTTTCTTAGGAAGAATCCTTCGTGTTGTAGCATTCCTCATTTTACATGATGAAGGATGTATGTCAGTGGTCTAAACTAGTGGATCCCACCCTTTTGTTCTTGAAGCACTCTCTCGAGACCCCTCTCCTCCCATAGTTATGCGATACTAACAGTTTAAAATTAAATGCATTAAATGCCCTGAAAGCACAATAACTGGGTACTTTGTATATTAAACCAGGTTGCTTTTTTGTGCAATCCTTCATAGAGAATTAGTAAAAAGAACATGTTTGTGTGAGGAAAGAGTTTCGAAGAAAGTGAAAGAAGAGTAGCACATGTGTACATGCATGTGTCTCCCAGCGGTTGGTCTGGCACCTGGATCTTACCACAGTAACAGTTCTGTTCTCAGCTGAGTAAGATTTTTATTAAAGGACCTTTCATTGTAGTGACACTGTGTGCCTTCTGATGCTAGCTTGGGATTTTGAGTGTTGTAGAACCTCTAGTGTCTTGAAATCCTTTTTTGAGGAGCCCTTGTGTTTGTTAAAGGCCTTCTGTGTCAGGTCACGCAGCTGTTGTCTAGTCATTGTGTGGAGGCAGGCTGTGATCAGTGGTGACTCACAATGGCATGTAGATTTTGGAGAGAAAGGCTTGGATAATTCTTTTGCTAATCTGCTTTCAGTGTTGTATTGCTTGTCCAAGAAACTCTGCATCTTGCGACTCGAAGTTATGCTGAATAGATACAGTCTCAGAGTAATGTTGGTTGTTGCTTGCAGGTGAAAGTCAGTGTCTTGCAATTGAGACAGATGAACAGAAGAGGTTAACATATGCTTTGTTCGGTCAGAACTTTGACTGATGATACAAAGGGCAACTTTCTGACCAATGTTGCTGGCAATTTTGGGCAACCAGGTGAGACACGGGGCCCATGAGCAATCTAAAATATCCAGATAGAATTTTTTTAGCCATCCTCAATGGGAAAATGCCCAAGCAATATTGTTCAAAAGAAGTTGCCTGGCAAAATTGATCAAAAAGGTGCCTTGTGTATCATCAGCCTTTGAGTGCAAATTCAACAAACTTTTTTGTGCTTTGGAGGTTGCATCAGGGCTGTTAGTCTTCAAGCAGATATTATCACATCTGTGATCAAGTTTTTGGTGTTTTTAAGGCCCGCACATTACATTTAATTCTAACCAGTCAAGCTCACTCTGCTAGGACTGTGGCCTTTTTTGAGCATTTGATAAGGGTGTTTCTTTTCAAGACATCTGTATGGTGGCTGGTTGGTCCTCTATGCATATTTTTGAGAGATTGTATAATCTTAATGCGAGTGTTTCTCTTAGCCTGTGGTTGTGTCACCATAAGTGTTCCACACATACTGAGTACTTGGCAGCTACTGTTCACATGTTTCAGTGTTATATCATTCCCATTGTGTTATTACACAGCATTGAGTTTTCTTACAATAGGAATCGTCTAGGTTGCCAAATGTAATCTAGGTTCCTTGATACGATAGTTCCAGGCACATTGCCATAAGGATGCTATTGTGTAACCTTTTATGGCTAACACTTAGGTGCCATCAGCCAGTGATTTGTCATGAATCTGTAGGGCTTAAGCCCATTATACTTTGTTTTTGTAAGCATACACTAGCATATGCATACAGTCGAAGGTGTAGCCTTTCAAAGTATACTCAATTTGATGTTGTGACAGTCGGACAGTCGACACATGCACAATAATCACAATTATTTTGATAAAAATTATAACAATTATTCCATCAGGGTAAATAACATTTCATTTGTCCTTTAACCAACCTCCACTGACTACATATAGAATAACTTCATTTAACCAACTATGATAATACAAAACTCATGCTTTTGGTTAGTGTTTTGAAATCTGTATTTACATTAGATTTTCTAAGTGACAATTTGTTCACAAATAAGACTCAGAACGAGCAGTAAATTTGCTCAAAGATCGTTAATACGCACTGATAGCCATGTCGTTTTCAACAGATTAACATTGTGAAAACTGGTAAGAAACTTCTAATATCCCTGGTGAAAAAAAAACAGCATATGCTGGTAGGTATGTTTTGATGCTGGTTTAAGATGGTCCTTTGCTGGTTTATGCTGGTCCTTGACCAGCAACATGACCAGCATAAACCAGCAAAGGACCAGCAAAAAACAGCTAAACACCAAAACACCACCAAAACATACCTAACCAGCATCAAAACATGTCTACCGGCATATGCTGTTTTTTCACCAGGGATAACTTAAAATAATGCCAGTTTATGTATATTTTCCCCATTGTATTGCCACAGGTAGCAAAATCACATTTACTCCTCAAACAATGGATCTTTTATTGAAACTCGGTGAAAGTTTGATCATGGCAGATTTGGTTACACAAGCAGCACAAATGGTTTGTGATAAAACACACAATGGCTGTATGACCGTTTCGTTTATGCACAATATCGCTGTAGAGAGGTCGCTAAACTGTACTGTATGTTTTCATATCATCAGCGCTTGTTCCGCCATCAGTCAGCGTGCGCACAGGGTTGCCAGATTGCACAGATTAAGTTTACACCGGCCAGAGAGTGTCTCCTTAAACAAGAAAAGCTCTGTTTTAAGGACTTAATCTCTTCACATCCGGTAACCACAAGCATGAACGCTACCGAAAACTTGTTAGCAATGCAAGATAATGCAAATACCAAATTAAAAACACGTTTTCAGGATAAATAACGAGCTGGCCAGTATCATGACAATTGTTTTCAATTAATAACGAAAGGTGGATATCGTTATCGAGATTAAAATACAATTAATTGTGCAGCCCTAAGAAAGCTTCATCCATGTCCAGTGTCTGCTCTATATTCCCTTATGGGTTGTGACTGATAACAAATATTTTTTAACTCTTTTAAAGCAAAGCTGAACTGTCTCATGCCCACTCGCTCACAAGCGCTTGTCAGTGTGAGTGTCTGTTGTTGTTGCAGTCTCCACTATTTTGTTGTTGTTGTTCCATCTCTTTAGTTTAGTTTTCTACTGTGAAACAATGGCCTGGAACAGTGTTGCCACCCTGTGGAACAACTGATTACTGCAAAATAACTTCATTGCGCATGTGTGATTTGTGTGTACAAAGTTCACGTGGTTACAAAAATCGAGTGGTGCACATGCTATTCTGATGATGAAATGTGTGTCACGCACACTGTACACTGTCCCTAGTGTACATGTAAAAAGTAAAGTAAACTTTGGGCTTTAAGGTCATGTGACCACTGACTTGCTTATGATGCAGAACAGGGTTGCATTTAGTAACCTAGATGTTTTGTTCACATGAGATGGAAATCTAGAATTATAACTATCCTCAAGCATCCTCTTTAAGGAATTTGTTGAATACTCTTCTGAAATTTCAGTGTAGCATTTCTAAGTTCCCTCTGTTTTTGTGTTTGAATATTAATAAGAGTAGTTAAAAGAGCACCACAGAATCTTGGTCTCTCCAAACATGCAAAAGAATGCCATATTTATGAAGCATAGCATTAAAAAATAAGATTTGTAAAAGTCCACCTGTGAGAAATTGAAATTTTTGCTTTTTTTCACCTCCCCAGATGAAGTATATAATGAGAGTGCATCAAAGGCTTATGTATAAGGACCTTCTCATTCTCAGCTGGCACTAGCTGCAGATGGAGGTGGACCGCAGTAGCTGCATACTAGCTTCCTACTCAAGAATGCCCCTAGAGAATGCAAGAATTCATTCAAACAGCAGCGCAGGAGTGAAGGACTATTAATACACTGTACTGATGGCCCTCACACTCCCCATCCCCCCAACACAGAACAAATTTGTGTACATGTGCATGCAGTTGCACACATACATTCACTGAGCATTAATAGTGAATGAAAAGACAAGATGGATTTACCTTCATTGGTGTAAAAGCTAAGCTCTTATTAAGATTGCTTCTTACAGAAAACAACTCTCCATTTCCCCTCTCAAAATATTTTCAGTCATTGTCAATCATTGTACTCATAAAGAGGCATATAAGGAATTGGCAGACCCTCTAAATTCCATGGGTATATACTTAAGTGTCTTATAGGGGTCATTGGATGCAAAACTCATTTTTACATGTTGTTTGAACATAAATGTGTGTTGACAGTGTGTGTACACAACCACCCTACAATGATAAAAGTCCACCCAGTGGTATTTTTTTTAATCTTTATAAGTAATATCCCCTTTTTCAAATCAGGCCATTTTCAGCTTCTTGTTGGTGTGACGTCTCCCGTGATAGTTGACTGACATGACAGTCTTACCTTAGTCCCGCCCTAAATGAGCGAGTTGAGCAATGTTCACGCAAATCATTTACGATCCAGCTTCACCTACAGCAGAAGTCAGTATAAGGGTTTTTTATGCATCTTTGCAAATCGCCTACATCGGCTAAAGAAAACATTATGGCTCGTCGAGGTGAGCAGAACTCATTAGCATTTAAAGGAACATGCAACAGAATGGCTCGCTCTAAAAAGGGCTGATTTTGACAAGGTAAAAAGGGTGTTTTTTTACCCTACCACTGAGAAATTTTATAGATTTCTCATTAAGACCCTATTATATCATCTTGTGGAAAATTGGCATCCGATGAATCCAGCTGAAATATCAAAATAGCATTAATGGTCATCAACATGGAATGATGGTCCACTGTTGTGTTGGTCCCAAGAATGAAATTACGTTTTTCTGGTCGATCAGAATATGTTGTATCATTGAATGTTAATTCTGTTCATTCAATATGATTGTCAATGTTAATGTATTTGTGAATGTATCCAAAAGCTGCTGTGAGCAGTAGACATACTGCAGCAGAACAAATAGCACACATGAAATTACCCATAGCAGATCTATACAGGTGGAGCTGGGGGAGGTGGAGGGTTTCTGAGTGTGCTGCAAGACTTGCTTACAGCAAACACTGAACCAAACTATATTAAATGTTGAGCAAGCAATCTCATTAGCTACAAATTTATCAGAGACCAGTTAGTTTGTGCAATGTAGTGAATGATGTGATAGCTAGCAGATCAGTTTGCGCCATCTGGAATTTTATGGCAGAGCTAGATGGCATGATCACACTTTTTTGACTGATGTGGACCATGTGAGGCACAGGCTTATTCAAAGGTGGCATGCAGCACAATCTGACTTGATACATGATATATGTACAATTCCTTTAAAAAATATAACAGGATGCAATAGAACATTATGGACTTTTAGACATCTTACATGTGTAACAAAGATGTTTTTGGTGTGCTGCATGATTGAGTGATGTCCTTTTAGTCTTCTTATTAATATTTGTACAAATGAAGGTGGGTTTCACTAATTGGTGTTTTTATTCAACACTTGTCACAGGAACCTTTCTGGGGCAAGAGTTTTCTACTGGGTATTGAGACATGCACAGACACTCATCATATAAACCTCCACAATGGTGGCAAAAAAGAATAATCAGATAAAGTGGTCAATTCTAATAAAAGAGCAAACAAAAAAGTCAACAAAAATAAAAGAGTAAAATAGCAAGACAATTCCGTTACATAATTTATTCATGCCACAGTGTATGCCAGCATGCACAGCGGCCTGAAACTTTTTTGTTGACTGTCACCGTAGTTGAGTTTCTTATGCTGATTTTTGATTTATGTGTAGGTTTAAACAATGCAGTGGTTTGTATTTTGTCACAGAAAATACAGTAAGTTTTTTTTAAACACTTTTATAGTGAATAGAGAAAATATATAAAATCAGTGTACAAAAATCACCACAATGGAAACTTCAAATGAAAAAGCAAAACTAGAGCCAAACATCTGTTACTTTTCAGCAAAAACTTTTGTACACGTATGAAAGAAGTAAAGGCAAACTGGTTTTGGAGTTGTTGTTTATTCATCACTTAATTATCGAATGCTTAAAGGATTAGTTCACTTCCAGAACAAAAATTTACAGATAATGTACTCACCCCCTTGTCATCCAAGATGTTCATGTCTTTCTGTCTTCAGTTGTACAGAAATTATGGTTTTTGACAAAAGCATTTCAGGATTTTTCTTCATATAATGGATTTCACTGGTGCCCCGATTTTGAACTTCCAAAATGTAGTTTAAATGCAGCTTCAAAGGCTCTAAACGATCCCAGCCGAGGAAGAAGGGTCTTATCTAGCGAAACGATCTGCCATTTTTTTGTATACTTTTTAAGCACAAAAGCTTGTGTAGCACAGGCTCTGGGATGCACGACCATGATGCTACGAATTAGTAATGGGTCGTTCTTGAACAATTCTTTCATTTTGAACGAATCTTCAATGTGACTCGTGAAAAACGAGTCGTCTCAGGGAGTGATTCGTTCAGTCGTGCATGTGCAACATCCTATTAGGTTCTGTACTGGAATTAGTTCACCTGTTTCGAGTCTTCGGGTTTTTCGAGTCGTTCGTTCATCTTATGGGGCTGTCACGTGATGAACGAACGACTCAAACATGAAAACTTGTCAGATAAGAGGTGAGGTGAGCTAATCATAGACTAAAGACCCAGGTAAACAATGAATGAATCTTTTCTGTTTCTTATAGCATTATAGTTTTGTCTTGTTTGTAGTGTGATCAACATTTGTATAAGCAGTAGATGTGTTAGGGAAGTAACACATAACATTTTAATTATATTTTGCTAAAATGAACAAAATGACTCGAAGATTTGTTCATTTTGCTGAACAAGACTCAAAAGTCGGTAAAATGATCCGAACTTCCCATCACTACTACAAATCACGTCTAAGTGCATCGTCTGTGTACTGAGTATGGCGAAAAACTCCATCTTATTTTCTCCTACAACTTGAGAGGAGGACAGCGTTGTACCTTTTTGTTTGTAAACAGCGTTTGACTTACTTGCACTTTCTTAGTCTTTGCACGTTCGCTTTGTAAACCCTGGTCTGTAGTTCCACCTATGTTCCACTTGACCTTTCGACGTGATTCAATAGTATGTAGCGTCATGAACGCGCATCCCAGAGCTAGTGTTACACAAGCTTTTGTATAAAAGTATAAAAAAAAATTATTTTCCAAAAAAAATGACTGAGCGTTTCACTAGATAAGACCCTTCTTCCTCAGCTGGGATCGTTCAGAGCCCTTTGAAGCCGCATTTAAACTACATTTTGGAAGTTCAAACTTTGGGGCACCATTGAAATCCACTATATGGAGATAAATCCTGAATTTTTTTCCTCAAGAAACATAATTTCTTATCAACTGAAGAAAGAAAGACATGAACCTCTTGGATGACAAGGGGGTGAGTACATTATCTGTAATTTTTTGTTCTGGAAGTGGACTTCTCCTTTAAATATTAGATTTTACTCTCTTTAGACTCTTTAGATGTGTCAAATGGCTGTAGCACTTTATTTTACAGTCTTGTTCCACATGTGCATACTATGCACTTGTTTTAGTAATTACATTAACCCTGAATTTACCCCTAAACCTAACCCTAACCGATGTAGTTTTTTTAGGTAAGTTTGTTTGTTAGGTAAGTACTCTGTAAGTACAAGTGCTTGTAATGTAAAACAAAGTGCAATCCAAATGTCTGTGAAAAAGCTGAAATTCGCTGGCAGTGTGAATAAAGTCAATCAATCTTCAGTCATTAAGATCAACAATGTTAATAAAGTTTTACAATTTTGTAACACTAAACATGAATTAAAAAAGAGTGAGGGAGCGAAAAAAGAGAGGAAACTCAATGCTTATCTTCCTCTACTTCTTCATGTCTGAGGTCTATTAATGCCTCCCTAAGGAGGAATTAATAGTTTCCTTTTCTCAAAGAAGAAAAAACGCTTAGAGTACGCTTTCTTTACACATACTCAACTAAGGCTGAGACTGCCACCTGCAGGCCTCTCTTTGGCTGTCTGTTGCCACTTACACAAGTCCCAACTTGACTTTTATCCAAATCCCACAGAGTTAAGAGTGGTTCACAATGACAGCGATTCACAGCAACCAAACATCATTCATTTCCATTGAGAGCTAGCGATTTCCGGCACCATAAGCAAGAGCAACCATTGATGATGTGACAAAGGCTGTTCACACTGGCGGCATTTACACAGAAACAAAAAACATTTTATTTCCACTCATGTCTGACCCAGATCATATATTGTATGTGTAAACAGACAAAAATGCATGAGCTCTGACCTTCTCACATCCATTCTAAACCTCTTCAAAATGTGTTTTTCATTCCGATTTGTGATAAATGGTTTGGTGATTCAGTGCGTAGTACTGTTGCCTCACAGCAAGAATGTCCCCAATTTGTGACCCGGCTGAGCCAGGAGCTTTCTGCATGGAGTTTGCATGTTCACCCGTTGGTTTGGATTCCAATACAGCGCAGGAGAAGTGAACACAATAACTACCCATAGGTTTGAATGTGTATGTGTGAGCCCTAGTATGTGATGGAGACTGGATTGATTCATGGATATATAGGATACATGGACATTTTAACTATGTCTAAACGTGTATTCAATTCCGCTAGGCAGTCACTGATGTGCGTGCCCAGATTTTCACTTGCCAACAGATTTCCTAAGATCCCAGACAATTGCATAGTGTGAAATGACATTGGCGACGACCTACAGCCAATGAGAGAGACAAAATTTATAGTTCTGTTCTCATTTACTCACTTTTATGTTGTTCCAAACCTATAAATTTTTGGTCATCTTCAGAACATAAGTGAAGATTCTTGAATATTCTTGCATTGTTTTTTTTGTCCATCTGTTGAAAGTCACTAAAAGTCAAGCTTCAAGTAGTCTACATGATGACATGGTAAAACTAATACTACAAACCGAGTGGTTTAATCCAAGTCCTCTGAAGCTAAATGGTCAGTTTATATGATGAATAGATTTTAATTTAGGCTTTTATTCACTTACAAACACTTTTCAGTGGAAACATGGTGCGTGCATTCACACCTTTTCATGGTTGAATGATGTGCACAGTAAAAATGTGCGTCAGGCTCTCTTGTAAATCAATTATAAACACAATTGTTAGTTTTACTTATGTTTCCCTCATTTAAAACTGATTATGACTTACCTACTGATTAACTGCCTAAATAAATAATTTAACTAATTCCTGTGGTGTAGATGGACAAACACTAGATGGCACAAAAGCAGTACAATTAGCATTAGTCTTTCATGCAGCCTCCATTGCAGAGTTCTTATGTTGGTCACATGGCTTGCAGGACCTTGACAAAAGCGCTCACATAAACACCTACACACACACATAGCCTCCTACTTTCTGTTTCTCAGAAGTTTTGATAGGTATGCAATATCCTGTGTGTTGAGGTTTTACGCAGAAGTAACCTCATGCGTTACACACATACATTCTTTTTTGCAATTCTCACACATTAAACGTCTAAACACCTTATGAACTTGTTCAGCTGATGCAGTTGCGAGAACAAGTCTAAGTGTGTTCAGTCCACTTATGCTTTATTTTTAGTAACCAACATGTGAAATAACTCATTATTTTGCAACACAGTTGTCTCATATGTGTGGTTTGAAGAGTGTGGTTTATACAGATAGCATGTTTATACAGAAACATGCCAGAAATATCTAGCGCACAAATACATACAATTGATTTTAAAAAAGAATATTTCAACCCCCTGCCCAAAAAATGTATAATGATAATAATAATAATTATAAATTCAACAGTTGTCAACTTCATGTCATTCCAGCTGCAGAAACTTTTTTATTAGGTTATCCAAAACAAACAAACAAACAAACAAAAAAAAAAAATGCTCACGGTGTGTCAACTGGATTAAACCAGATGAGTGTATGAGCATTAATGAGTGCACTTCACTAGATTATTTTTTGCAAATGGTCTTTGGGGAGGAGTTGTCATTTTCAGTGGTATTCTTGGTATTGCTCAGAGGTCAGCATACAAGTTTCATTTTTTAAAGTGATAGTGATTAATGTGATATTGTAGGAGGCACTACAAGTAAAAAAAAAAAAATTCTCTATTTTAGACACTCAATTGTTCAGAGTAGGGCTGCCACAACATCAGATTTTTCTCTACATAATTAGAGTGGCCAAAAATAAAAAATAAAAAATCATGATATATGACAGTTTTCAAGTAGCAGTTTATGGGGTCATCGAATAAAAGAATAAAAAAAAGGTAAATTTGAGGTTATATTTAAAAATTCTGACTTTATTCTTGCAATTCCACGATTAAATCTCACAGTTGTGATGAGAAAAAACAGCTTGCATTCTCTCTTATCCACTCGGCTCTGCCTTTTTTCCCCTGAGAATTGATTCACTGTTGTCGAGTAAAAATTAAGTTATAAAGTCCGAGCTAGGAGATATAAACTTGCATTTGCAAGGAAAAATCAGAACTTTGGGATAAAATAAATAAAGGTTATGTAAAATGTAA
The DNA here is from genome assembly GCF_022985175.1 of Labeo rohita. Lineage (NCBI taxonomy): Eukaryota > Metazoa > Chordata > Actinopteri > Cypriniformes > Cyprinidae > Labeo > Labeo rohita. Next base: position 1,518,346 of record NC_066883.1, on the reverse strand, counting down.
TAGGTTTAAATATTATGTCATGCTGTAACTGTAGAGCTAATACAATACGTCCCCTATGAACAGCATATGTGAATATTATGTAGACCTATTGTTTAAATAAAATTTATGCTTTTAAAAGTAGAGTAATCATAGCAGTTTTCATCCGTAGTCTGCCAGTTTAAACGTCTGTGTTTAACTATAAAATGGCGTCATTGACAACGGTATTTTATAAAATTATTTGTATTCCGATTCTGGCATCAGAACACACTTTTTTTTTCTCTTATTCCATTGATTTGGTTTCCCTCCACTTAATACCAGTTTTTTTTTTTTGGTACCACTATGCGCGCGTGGGTGCAAGTGACTTAACTGTGATGTCTATATATGTTAATTGGTCTATATTTATATATAAACAGTAGTATGATAGATAAGGGACTTTTATTGGCATGTTTAGACAAGCCCTTCATAAAGCCAGCAAAACTAGCCCCTAAAGAGCATGCTTTACAGACACTTTGTATTAAATGGCATTTGATGATTTGTTAATTGCATTTAACATATGTGATCCTGGAGCACAAAACCAGTTGTAAGTAGCACGGGTATATTTGCAGCAATAGTCAACAACACATTGTATGGGTCAAAATTATCGATTTTTCTTTTATGACAAAAATCATTAGGATATTAAGTAAAGATCATGTTCCATGAAGATATTTAGTATATTTCCCACTGTAAATATATCAAAACTTAATTTTTTATAATGTAATATGCATTGCTAAGAACTTCTTTTGGACAACTTTAAAGGTGATTTTCTCAGAATTTTGATTATTTTATTTTTATTTTTATTTTTATTTATTTATTTATTTATTTATTTATTTATTTATTTTTGCACCCGCAGATTCCAGATTTTCAAATTGTTGTATCTCGGCCAAATATTGTCCTATCCTAACAAATCATACATCAGTGGAAAGCTTATTATTCAGTGTTCAGATGATATGTAAATCTTAATTTCAAAAATGACCCTTATGACTGGTTTTGTGGTCCGGGGTCACATATTACACTTTAAAATAAAATAAAATTAAATTAAATTAAAAAAAAAAAAAATCAATTGCATTGTGTTTAAAATTGACCCTTATGACTGGTTTTGTGGTCCAGGGTCACATATTATTCTTTAAATAAAATGCAAAAAAATAAAAAATAAATAAATAAATAAAATTAAAAATCATTATTATTTTTTTTATTTTTTTTTTTTTTTTTTTTTTTGCATTGGCTTTGTAAAAGCTTTATGCATAAGTTGCCCTGAGTTTTTTGTTGCATTTACATAGTCTTGACCAGTAGCCACCAACACCCTGTGGTGTTACGAGCGAATTAAAACAGTGAATCATTTTGCGAAGCAAATTGTAAACCATACCCTGTTACAATGATGTGTTAATTCTCTTCACATTTCACCAGTCAGACATTTCTTTCTGCATTTTATTTAGCTACAGTGATGACCTTTGTGCATCTGAGGATTTTCCATGAAAGTCATTTGTTTTATTCCTCCTATGAGTCTCGCTTGAGGGCTGTCTGTGCAAGGGCGCCCTCTGACATTAAGAATGAATGAAACAAATTACATGTGAGTTTAGTTCTGCGTACTTTTCATTTTGAAATATCACAGTTATCGCTAATACCCTGTATCACAACCCTCTAATTAACATGATAATGATATATATATATATATATATATATTTTTTTTTTTTATGACGATTATCGTCACTACTAGTATATTGCAACAACCCTAGTCAAAATATCAAGGACCGACTTTGATGAGGTAACAGATTATGTGTAGAACCTTAGTCAGTCATGACAACTTTCAAAATAGTTTAGTGTGATAATAGATATGACAGTGATAATGTATTTGGTTTTGGTGGAATAGAAGTGTTACGCTGATGCTGCCACTGCTGCAGAGCAAATACAGAGACTTGATACAGCCAATATATCCACAGACAAGCAGGTGTAAGCATATATGACCCTGGAACCACAAAAAATAGTCTTAAGTAGCGCAGGTATATTTGTAGCAAAAGCCAGCAATACACTGTATGGGTCAAAATTATCAATTTTTCTTTTATGCAAAAAAATCATTAGGATATTAAGTAAAGTAAAGATCATGTTCCATGAAGATATTTTGTACATTTTCTACCGTAAATATATCAAAACTTAATTTTTGATTAGTAATATGCATTGCTAAGAACTTCATTTGGACAACTTTAAAGGCGATTTTCTCCAATTTTAGACTTTTTTGCACCCTCAGATTCCAGATTTTCAAATAGTTGTATCTTGGTTGATTTTATTAAAAAATGACCGTTATGACTGGTTTTGTGGTCCAGGGTCACGTATAAGACAAACTTCTGCTGCAAAAAATAGCTTATATCCATAGCAGATCTATACAGGTGGAGCTGGGGGAGGTGGAAGTGGAAGGTTTCTGAAAGTGTGTTGCATGACTTATAACAAATACAAAAGCAAACTGCACCATCTTGAGTTTCATGACTGAACTACAGTACAGTATCCTACAGAGCAGTGTTTATGTTCTGTATCTGATCTAGAATCTCTCTTTTTGGATTACAAAGAAAGAGTACAAAACATTTCAGTATTATTCTTCACTTAATCTGGAAGATTCTGTGTGACAGGCATGTAAAGCGACCTACCACAACCGCAGTTCTTTTTAGGGGAACATATAAACCTAAAACTTGCCACAATAATAGACTAGTGTGTGCAGTGACTAGTAAATGGCTCAAACAGTGGTGCATTAGTCATTTCAACAGTTTGTGCGTCACAATAAACCAAAACCGAAAGCAACTGTCAATGCTTTGTCACTATGGGATGATCTGTTTGCTTGCCATCTGAGGCTGCAATCACCTAAAGATGCTTAATAGTTCACACCAACCTAGTCGATCACATTTACACAGCTCCGCTGGCTAAACATAACTCAACTTGATTTTGTTTCACTCTTTTCAGGACAAACCTCCACCTTTCTCACAAATTCTCACAAGATCTCTGATGCTAAAAGAACAAAGTGGTAGGAAACAAGGGGTAAAGAAAATGGGAGTATGTGAGAGCGAGGGTCCGGGAGCAGACTGTGGGAGTGTGTATACTGCCAGTGTGATTTTGGCTCTTTTTCCTGGTCAGCTGATGTGGAGGGCGGGTGCTGATTGGTGCGCCCAGCTGTGCACAGCTGCAGCTGATCTGTGTGAGACAATGTTGTCAGTGTTTCCTGCTCTCCGCTTCTCCAGAAGAGAGAGAGAGAGAGTGTGTGTGTATGTGGTTTTGGAAGACACTCACAGGATGTTAGTGGATCTGCAGCGGCAGACCTGGCCAGACAGACAGACACACCAGGGGACAGAATGGCAGGAGAAGACGATGAGCGGACACACACTTACTGGACTTAATCAACATGATCTTGAGGCTTTAGTGTAATTCTGACCTTAGGCCTTTTTTTCCCGTTTTTGATGACCCCAGATTAGGCTTAGCTGTGAAGCAGTTTCTAAAAAGATAGTGTGCACTCTTCTTCAGAGGATTCAGCTTCAGGTTGGAATCCCCTGAAGCCCTAAGCTGGTTTGGGATCTTTAGGCATGGGCTGTACCACCAGTCTGCTACTAGCGCTGCGCTCCATAATGAGAAGAAACCGTTCACGCATCATTTCTCACCAGCAGGAGCAACAACTTGTGTTGGAAATCACAGCACCGGAGGAGGGGATGGTCACCAGTGAACCCCAAGCCATTGTCACCATGGTAACCAGAGCTTCTTTCCTTCCACATTTACTGGAATCTTCTAGAATTCTAAAACATTTCAAAACTGCAGATTTTGGGATCGGAATGGAATTCTCATGCTTAGTTATTCACACTGAATATTTTACTGTAACGCTACTTCTGACATAGAACACTCATTTATGTAATGTAGTTTTACATTTAGTTCTGGTTTCGTTTTTTGGATTGATTGGTCAAATATAACATGTATATAGCAGGTCTCAGCTGCCTGGCTTGTAACTACATCATCGCCCAGCTCTGTGTGTATAAGGTTGGATATCCTAATTTTAGGATGCTGAGCCCTGTTCTTTGTATGTGGACAAGGGAGTTAAATAGATGTGTCATCATGAGCTCAAATCTGCTTAGGATCAAGTTTATTGAACATAAACAGGATGAAGAGTGATACAGGACATCTGCTCCAGTCACTGTTGCATTCCTACAAGAGCACCAATGAGATATGATTTAATTTGATTCAGGAATGTTTTGAAAAAAGATTTGAATCTTGTGTATTCAGATCAACAAAAACATTTGTCACAGTCACATTATATGATGTTTGAACTTGTTGAAATGCTAAAATACAAAAGCAGGAGCAAAACAAGGTGAAAATGGAAACACTTTATACTAATTTAGTTCTCTACCATCTTCTTTTTTGTCCACTTTGCTCTTTCCAAGTCCTGAAAATCTGTGTAGCTTTCTCAGATCTCAGACATTATATGAGTTAATTCAATGAAACACATTTATCTGAGACAACTCTTTCCAGATATTCATGTTCATGAGCCAAATCTGATGATCCAAAGTGGAATTAGCATTATTATGTTAAGAGACTGGCGTCTGATACGCCGTATTGTGTCTGATGCATTAAGTGCCGAATAAAGAACAGGGACCCGCTGTGATGTGTTTTTGATTGATTAAAGATGGGTTGTTTAACAGTGGAAACAAGAGCAGTTGGCTAGTTTTCTAACATAGAAAGAGAACATGTTACTGCATTCCACATTATATGGTTTATATATGGATCTAGTGAAGATCTAGTTGAGTGTACGTGAGAGGTTTAGAAAGAGCCGGAGTGGGTTTTGATCCAGTGTGCGGACCTGTTTCTGACAGACAGAGAGCGGAAGAAGTAGTGCGGCAGGCACACCCATGGGAAATGAAACTCCTGGAAAAATGCTGGGATCTTTGGGAAAAGCCGAGCAACAGCTGTGCTTATGTTGTGTAGGGAACCAGAGACAGATCTGAGATCTGAGGTCACGAGAGAATAAGGCAAAGAAAGTGACTTATGCTGTGTTTTATTTACTGTGTTTAAGTTGATACGGCTCATTCTTAGTGTAATGGGTAGAAATACATGTCAACTGCAGCAGTGATTTTCCATGTAGGTCAACAGAAAGAGAAAAAAAAACATGCCTGAAAACAGCTCTGCATCTGGAGTTACTTATGCCTTCATTCATTTAATTCGTTTTGCTTTTTTCTCCTTTCGCTCTTTTCTTTTAAGAGGAAAAAAAAGTCAGAACTGCAAATATGCATTCAAGTTTTTGTTTTCTTTCAAAAACTAATCTAATCAAACGTATGTCATCTTTTCATCATGCTAAATTCTTAAAGTGTTGAGTGTTGCTCTACAAAATCCCTCATGGGTGCTCAACAGTGTCTAAGTTTGGATGAAATAATTGTCCACTAAAGGTTTTTACATCTTGGGACAATGCATATTGATGAAAACATGCCCAACAATGCAGGGAATGAGGAGAGGGTAGCATCCTCTGTTTCAGGTTTTTGTATTACATCAGGCAGTGGTGTGTGAATTCATAACAGCATTGATAAAGCACAACTCCTTCAGCACTCATACATCCCTACTGAAGAGCTGTGCTACCACTGAACGTCATTGTGGGAACTAGAAACCTCTCACTGTACTCTAGCAACACCATAACATTCTGGATGTTGTTAGAACCGAAATGATTGACTTGGTCTCGTGAGACCAGAGTATGGATTCCCAGAAGTCTACATTTTGTAAATATGGGCTTTGGAAGAGGTTAGATGAGTTTATTTTGCATTGACTAAAGTAGATAGTTCCTGTGTGAACAACAGCCGCATTTCACTTCTGCTCATTGCATCTTACTGTGTGAGATGAAACAGTCACTCTTTTCATAGATTTTGCTGCTATGAGACACTTGCTTGGTATTTTTCCTGCTCATTTTAATTTTCATCATTCATTCTCACGTAATGAAAGCTAAAGGTCCGATTGTGCCAAGAAAAAAGTATACTGACAATCCCAAGTCCCAAGAATGATTCAAAAGGCTACTGTATATAACACCTTAAGATGTCAAAAAATGACTCCTCTTTGAATGTTTTGGTTTAGCATACTTGCTTGTCAATCAAAAATAGCCTGTTTAGCTTTATTTTGCTCTTTTTTTTCAGCAGAAGATTTGATTACTCTAATCCTAAAATAATATTTTCTTGAATAATTCTGACATGCTTCTTTGATCAATCAGACTTAATGGAATATTATATCTCCCCAGAACCCTAATATGTACTTTAAGTAAAGAGTAATTACTGAATTTAATTTCAGCAATTCTATATAGTTTTAGCATGTTAATGATATGACAATGTTAAAATACAATATGATACTTACTGCAGAGCAAGTACTACTGCCAATAGGTGTGCAGACATGCTGCTGTAAGCTTGTATATTTGCTACTCTCGTATTAATAGTATACAAAAAACCCATGTTGGATCTAGACAGGTGGAGCTGGTGGAGGTGGAGGGTTACAGAGAAGCTCTGATGTCCATTTACAGACTATTTAAATGTTGAGCAATTTCATTGACTCCAGAATCACTGGAGGCCAGTCAGCATGTAGGAAAATAATGTGTTTATTTGGATAGTTTCATGCAAAATGTCCACTTTTCCTAGCGTTATACGGTTTCCCATAGCCCCACAAAACACATTGTTTCCACACATGCCCTAAGATCAACCACCTTCAGCCGCATGTAGGACACCCACCCATTGTGGGTTCAATATTTTATTGAAATACAACTATTTGAAAATCTTGAATATGAGGGTGCAAAAAACAAAACAAAATACTGAGTAAATCTCCTTTAATGTTGTCGAAATGCATATTACTAATCAAAAATTAAGCTTTGATATATTTACGGTAGGAAATTTACAAAATATCTTCATGGTACATGATCTTTACTTCATATCCTAATGATTTTTGGCATGAAAACAATGTGTTTTTACTATCAACACGATCACTGTGTACAACAAAGAAAACGAATGCACCATAAATGTATTGCCATGCCATGGCAAAACTGTCGGAGATATTTAGCATCTACATTGTTTTGGCATAATATTGACCAAGTTTAGTGTCATTCACGTTATTTCCCTAACTAAAGTATTTTAAAGATAACTGTATGTACTTTTCACAAAATCTTACACAAATAGTGAACTTCAGGTGTTACCTAATTTTGCCACCCGTTTGTGCATTAAACACTGAAACCCTGTCAATACATTTTGAAGCATATAAGGTGGAACTACAACTCCTGTTAATCAGATAGGGTTATTTTGTGACGCTACAATCTCAAAGTGGCCAAATATTGGCTTTTTTATAGACCGCAACTGTGATGATGCATTTTCGTAGGCCAACTCCTATAGGTAAGCATCATAGTTCCCTCCACAAAAACACAGTATTTTTTAATAACACTTCAGATTAAGGAAACACTTTTGACTATTAACTAGTTGCTTATTAGCACGCATATTACTAGCATATTGGCTATTTATTAGTACTTATAAAGCACATGTTAAGGCATGACCATATTTTAGATCCCAATACCTAAACAAACTACTACAGCTACCTTACTTACTATCAATAAGCAGCGAATTAGAAGGAATCTTAATAACTTTTAGTTAATAATGAATATGTATTCCCTAATCTAAAGTGTCACCAGATTTTTCAATTGGCTTTTGAATGATTGCAGAAAATAAGGTGTCACCAACAAAACACATTTTGTTTTTTTAAGATAATCTTCATAAATGGACACAACGTTTTATGAATTTTAAAAGTAAAAAACAGAGCTGGGCAGATTACTTACAAATTGTAGTACATTACTTAGAATTGTAGTTAGCATTGTAATCCATTACATTAAACACTGTAGATAATATAATCTGACTACTTTTTGATTATTTTTAGTTTTTGACCTGGGAATTAATATTTAAATCAGTTAAATTGATTTAAATTCAATCTGGTTGTCAAATGTTGTGTGGCATGTCAATTGTCTGTGTAATTATAGTGACTGATCTTTGTGTAAATGTCCACAAAACACTTTCTGCATGTATCTAAGCAGTAAGCTATTTCAGAAAGGAAAATGTAAAAGATAAAAAGGAGGGATTAGGGAGAATCAATCGATTGTGAATAATTTATTGCTATTGTGTAAATACTGTCATCAATACAAAAAATAACTAGTCTGATTGTGAGTATTTAAAAATGTAATTTAATCTAATTACAAGTATTTGATATTTGGATCTGATATCAGATCTGAAAGGTAAACTTTAAATAAATTATGGTCACATGACTTCATCGTCACCATCATTACGCATCCGACAGCTGTTTCAGTGTTTATTTAATAACGTTTTCCATCAAAGTTTGAGTTAGAATAGTTTTTAACAGCACAAGGCTGTGAAAGCGGCTGGTGAGTAGATGAGTTAGCTAATTAATTTGTTTGAGTTGACGATGTTTGAAATTCCAGACTAACTCTGTAGTGTTTTTTCAAGACAAATAAAAGCTTTAAAAACACAAGGGGGATTACTGATAGATTTTATGTTGGAGGATAAAATGTGAAAATATTTTGAGCTCGTGTTCACCGCAGACCATATGTCAGGCATTTAACCAGAAACCCATTTAAAAACCCCATTGACATTGGGATGCGGGAACTGGAAGTGGTAAAATGCAACCTTTTTCTGGGTTTTTCTGGCTTACAAGAATACATCATCACTACATCACTTTATTCATCACATTATTCATTCACTACACTAAGATACATGCAGCTTTCACTGAACTCATAAGGGACTAATATAGAATATTACAACTACTTCCTTCCAATCTACCCACTGATATATAAAAATATGTTTGCATTGACATAAACCAAAATGCAAATTGCATGCACTTTCGATGTATGTGATTTATATATGACAACCTTTTTTTGTACATGCGTCTGTATGGCTGTCACTGTGGCTCTCCATCTGTCTCCGCTGCTGAAGTCACATGTCACTGCAGGTCTACTTCCCCCTGACCACGTGCTCCGTCTGACAGGTTTCACTTGCTCTCAGAAAAGTTCTGCTTCTCTCACAAAAGTCGACGGTGTGTGGCCTCCGCGTATCAGTGTGTGTGTGCGAACCCATGCATAATTATGAGTTTTAGGAGTAAAATCACTTTTCGGAAGAAGATAAAAAGCAGACGGGTGCGGGCAGACTGCAATCGAGTGAGCTGTGTATGTATTTCATCTTTCTGATTTTAATATTTCAACTTTTCTTTGTGTGTGCGCTCCCATCAGCCTGTTGAAATCATTGAATGTTTGTTAACTTACTTCAACATCAGTGTTGATCTGATGCTCTCGTATAGTTTAGATTTGTTACATGTGTCAGTTGATTTCACTGCCTTCTGCCTTTTGTATTACTCTCTGTTTGCTTGACAAACGTCTGTCCTCTGGCAGTTCCTTTTATTTATTTTATATAACGTGAATGCTGTTGGTTCTTCTTTTAGTCAGTGTTTGAACTGAACTGAGGATAATTGGTAAATTATTGATGAGCCTTGTGTCGGCAGGTGTTGATTGTTTCTCATGCCGTTGACTGACGGACAATAATACTTGTTGCCATGGGGAAAGACTTTCCTCTGTTATGTTATTAGTAGTGATTGGTTATTGTTCTCTAAAGCATGACTGTATGGAGCATAATATTGTTTTGATGACGATTATGAGATTATTTTTGTGGATATTGTTCCTAAGCAACCACTAGCCACTGTCGTGCACACAAATCTGACTAGTTTGCTAAATTAATTTATTGGTCATTATATACTCTGATATTAGTGTCACAATTTAAATACACTATAAATATAAAGTGGCAATTCAATTAAATTGGAGATACTGGTCATTATCAGTTTATATGTTCTTATAAATTGCATGCAATGATATATTGAAATAAAATTTCTTATGAATGTTGAATTGTTTTCTAGGATCACGAGAAAAAAAAAATTCAAAAATTTTTTTAAATTTGAAATATTTTTTATTGATAAAAAGGGGGTAAATATAGTAATAACAGTAAAACACGATAACATTAAAAACTTTGACATTTTTGCACATTCATTTATTAATGAGAAGTTACTGATTTGATATAATGTGTTAGTTTTAAAAAATAAAAATAAAATTATATATGACTGTTTTATAAGCTCACGTTTCACGGGGTCAAAACTGACCCGGGAATGCACAAAGTCTGCACTTTCTCTTCTTTTTAATGCAATAGAAAGGTTAAAAGTCAATTGTTTTTATGCATTAAAAATATTTAGGCTAGTTAGTTATTAATTAGGGCAGTGATGATTTCTAGCATATCAACTGGATGCCCTAATAAAAAAGTCATAGATTTAAAATGCATTTATTTCATGCTAAGTATAGTTCCAGTCTATTAACATATTTACTAACATATCATTTGAGATGATTTAAAAGATTTAAAAACTGTAATTAGACTTAATTTGGAGTACTACTTGTGCGCAATGCACATTTCTTAATATTAAGCCTAAACTATGTTTTAATGTGACTGTGGATGAGGACTGTATGATCTTTAAATATTTTGCATTTTTTAAAGGCGTCATCGGATGCAAAGTTCACTTTTTCATGTTGTTTGAACATTAATGTGTGTTGTCAGTGTATGTACAAATCTACCCTGTAATGATAAAAATCCATGCAGTGGTTTTTAATTAATCTGTAAAAATAATATCCCCTTTTTCAAATCGAGCCATTCTCAGATGCCTGTTGGTGTGCCATCACACCCACAGAGGCCGCTCCCACAATAGTTGACATGAGCTCAGACCAGCTGTCACAGTCCAGTAACTTTCCTTGTTTTGATGCTGAAGCAGGGATGTAAATTAGACAAGAATATCTCCGATTGAGCGATTGAGGTGTTGTGTTGCTGGATGTAATAATGAACATAGTGGTCGTCATTTACTCCTGACATCTGAGCTGCTGAAGATGCAGTGGATTACATTTGTTTGTGAAGGGTTTGCACCTCCTGATCTACATATATCCGTCTATGTTCGCACGAATCATTCATGATCCAGCTTCACTTACAGCAGAAGTGTGTATAAGCGTTTTTTTATGAATCTTTGCGATCGCCTTTCGTTATAACGTGGTAGTTAGGAAGTTTAGCGGCTAAATGCGGCTAAAGTAAACAAGATCGTCATTCCGCAAAGAGAAGAGAGGGGCGGGACGAGCAGAGCTCATTTGCATTTAAAGCAGCCTCGACCAGAATGAGATGATTTTTGCAGAGCTGATTTTGACAAAGTAAAAAGGGTGTTGTTTTACAAAACCATTGAGAATTTTTAATCAAAGTATATTAGAGACTTTTCATTAGAGACTTAATCATATCAACTTGTGGAAAATGGGCATCCAATGACCCCTTTAAAGTGTACTTAAAGTATACTTGCAGTAGTTTCACATTAGCACAATCAAATATACTGTTATGGAGTGACTGAGAGAGGCGTGTGGATCCATATGCATGCTTTTATTACACAATGGCTGAGACATGGTCATACACAGGTGTGGGTCAGAACAAAGACAAACAGGTATATTGAGAGCAAGACACAAGAGTAGTCCAAAGACAGACCAAGGTCGAACAGCAAACAGAATCCAAACGACAAGGCGAGAGCGAAATCCAAAACAGGCAGGTAATCAGAACGGGACTAAACTAGAACTAGGAACTGGATACGACCGGAAACTGGCTCCGTAATGTGTCATCACTGACAGAGAGATAAACGCAACAATACTTGGCAATCTGAGAAGGAACTGGGTGGCTGTTAAATAGTGTGTGTGAATGGCTACAGCTGTGTGTGCAATCAGTGCAATGGATGATGGGAAATGTAGTCCGGGGTGACATGCAGCAGTTTGTGTAGTGTAAGTGTCCATATAATGACAGTGCAACATCTGGTGGTGAACAGACGGAAAGCCACGGACCAGATTCGTGACATGTACTTTATATATCTTTAGTTGGACTTCAGCGCAACTTCCAGACAGTTAAAGTGAGTTAAGTACAAAATTAGTTGTTCCAATTTAGCAGACTTTAAATATACCAGTTTAGTATACTAAAAGTACAACTGAAAGGTATTTTTATACACAAATGTATTTGTAGCGTACTTTCATTTTCAATACATGTTAGTATATATATTTTTACTAGGGTGACTAAACACATTACAATTCTTTTTAATTTTTTGGGGTCTATAGATGGTATATACCAAATTTTGTGTGAACTGGCTCATAGAACTTTTTTAAAATGTAGGTTTATTATATAATTCAAAATGACTTGTTCTGTTTAATGCACACATGTCAGACTGCATTGTCATTGGTGTCTGCATGCTGGTAGATTTCTCATTTAAAGCTGATTTAGTAGCTCAAGGCGTGATATTAGTGTAAGATGTACGACACAGGAAGCTGTTGTCAGTGTGTGTACTGGTTTATTTGGGAGAATGACTAATGCCTCAGTGTTCAGTTGAGTTTGCTCCACATGCTGGCCCTGTTATTTCTGCTGTTCTGTGGGAACATTTGGAATCAATTCATCGCAGATTTATTTGTCTTCATCAGTGAAACATGACTGACATCCACCAGTCTGTAGGCCTGGCAGGGTTTGTGTTTTGACCCACTGCTTCCTCTATTGTTTTTCAAGATAACGTAACCGGCTTTCATCTTTCTCATTTTAACTGTACTCCTCATATTTTTTGAAGAGGGTTGAGTATAAAATAGGTCACTAAGAGTGCAACTGGAGCAGAGGGTAAAATAAATGCAAGATATATGCCTATGTATGCTAAAATGTACTTGAAATGCTTTTATTTTGTGCTGCACATACTACAGATACTTTTACTCATTTATGTGCTTAATGAAAATGCACTCTTAAAAATAAAGGTGCTTCATGATAGAAGAAGCTTTTTTGTTTAAATGGTTCCATAAAGAACCTTTAGCATCTGAAGAACCTTTCTGTGTCACAAAAGGTTCTTTGTAGTGAAAGAAGGTTCTTTAGATTTTAAAAAGGTAAGAAAGAGATGGTTCTCTAAAGAACCTTTGACTGAATAGCTCTTTGTGGAACCAAAAATGGTTCTTCTATGGCATCGCTGTGAAGAACCTTTATTTTTAAGAGTGTATTTCATTTTCATTTTCATTTTTCATTTTATTATTTATTTCATTCTTTTAAAAGAAAAAGAAATGAAAAGGAGCAGAAAGAAGATAAACTTATAATATCTGCCCCTTATCAACATAAAACAAATTACAATTCCAATGAGGAGCTCTTATACTTATCAAATTTACAGCAAATATACAATGTCATAATTCAAATATCTCATTTTCCAACTAATTAGAAGCATGATATTTCTCTATCAATAATGCTTTTACACACTTCTTGAAAACAAAAAACGATATTGACATTTTGATTTCATTGTTTAAATTATTCCACAAACTGACACCTTGCACCGAGACACATCTTTCCTTTAATTTTGTTCTAAACTCAGCTTTCTGAAAGACTTCAGTTCCTCTTAAATTGTAGCTACTAACTCTCTTGATGAATCTATTTTGCAAATTTTCAGGTAATGTTTTTTGGTGAGCTTTATACATTATTTTTAGTAAACTATATTCTAATAAATCATCGAATTTTAAGGTTTTTAATTGTATAAATATTGGATTTGTGTGTACCCTATATCCTGCAGTTGTACTTCTGGTATGCTAAACTGGCATCCTTAAAGTTTGCTCAATTGGAACAACTAATTCTGTGCTTAATGCACTTTAAATGTGCGGAAGTCCAACTAACAATATACTGAATCTGATTTTGCAAGTATGTCAGGCTTGCATTTAAAGACAATGATATACAGAGATCATACAATCCTTATTAATAGTGACATTAAAACACATTTTAGACATAATATTAAGAAGTGTGCATTGTGCAGTGAAGAAATACTCCAAATAAAGTTTAATTATCATTTTATATCAGTACACTTTAAGTGATATGTCAATAAATATGTGAATGGATATGCCTCTGCTTTCGGAGACTAAGGAAAGCTAACCTTCACCAGAAGCGGTTGGTCATCTTTCATACATACTCTATAAAGAGCATCTTAACTGCATGACAGCCTGGTATCATAGCTGCCAAAAAAAGCCCTTCAGCAGGTCATAAAAACAGCTCAGGATATTGTTGGCAGTGACCTGTCGTCGCTTGAACGCCTTCACAGGACTCACTGTATGAGAAGAGCCAAAAACATCATTAAGAACATCACTCATCCCGGTCATAACTAGTTTAAGCTTCTCCCACCAGGCAGGTGCTTTAGATCAATCTGTACATGTACAAATAGACTAAAAAACAGCTTTTTCTCAACTGCCACAACTGCTGAGTTATCTCCTGTCATTACTTTTCATTTAACATGTACAATATGCTATGTCAGTAACGTGCAGTAAACCATGCTGCTGTACACTTGTGCAGTAATAATCTATCTTGGTTACTTGAGCACTGTTTAGGGCATCTATGGGACAATATTTTGAACAATATTTGAACATGTTTTGTATGATTATTCTGTTATTTCATATTTGTTTGTATTAACTATTAGAACTCTGCCACTGGGTCATTCCATGTCAACTCAACCACAGGCCCCCCGTCTCAAATTTTTGATCTTTTTTCTGAAGAAAGACACATATGTATAGTGATGAAAACCAAAATATTAAATGTCATGGATGAATATTTGCTGAGTAATCCACTATTTTGTAGAGGGAGGTCAAAATGGCAATTTTCCATAGATTCAGAGTCAAGTTACAGGGGGGTAAAAATTACTTCAGAAAGATGGCAGCATCATTTACCAGTCTTTATTGCATTATGTGCGAATGGTGACCATTCAAAAATGGGGAAACAGCACTTTTCAAGTTTTTACTCCAAAGTTTGCATGCCTGTAACTCAAGAACTAGTAAATATATCTTAATGCCCTTTTAGATATTGGGTCTTACCAAACTTTCCTTTTAACATCTTTATTTTTAATGCCCTATGGGATCCGTTTCCAGAAATACTGAAATTTCAATATGGCTCTAGGAGTAAATCATTAAAGTGTACACATTTTCAGTGGTCAAAAACCAAACGTGGGTCAGTTTGAAAAAATATGATACATCTTGTCTTTTAAAGAAAAATGTCTGAAGAAAAAATAATGTTAAAACTAGAGATGTATCTGGACACTGAACATACCTGTCTGAGTGCCATAAATATTCTTTTTCCAAAGTTTGTGCGCCTATAACTCAAGAATTATTAAAGATATGTGATTTTAGATTCTAGTTGTCAATAAACATTGCTTTTGGAAACTTAATTTTCAAGAACCTACATCATTCAATCCCAGAGATATGGGGATCTCAATGAGGCTCCATGTCCAGATTGTTGAATGTTATTCATTTTCAGCGGTCGAAAACCAAATGTTGGTCACTTTGTATGCAGCCAATGTATGCAATTTTATTTAAAGAACAATGTCAGAAGAAGAAATAATGCTGAACTTAGAATTGTATCTTGTTTCCTTCTATCAAAACAACTGCATAGAACATACGTGTTTGAGTCTTATATATACATATTGTTGAAGCCAATAGTCTGTGCTATTTAATCTTAATTTTTTTTTTAAAATACATGTTTAACAGTGCGATTTCTGGTGGAGAACAGAGAAATATCCTCCAGTCAGTTGTGTCAAACCCGGATAGGTTTGTGTCAAGCACCGTTTCGGCTTTTTCAGTTTATCTTCCTGCTCACCAGTCAAGTTTCAAAACAACAAGCTCCTCACTGGAGAAAGAGTCAAAGTTCTCTGTCTGCTTTGACTAGTTTTCTGTTATTTTTTCCACACATATTCCTCTCACAAGCACCAGATTGGTATTGTGATGTTGGAACAAACCATTTGTGTTTGAACTTGTGTGATGTGCGTGCTCTCTTTCACATCCACATTCCCAACCCAGCATGATTGGGTTACTGATTATCAACCCAGATTGGGCATTTTAACCTAGCTTGCTCACCCAACAGTTCCAACGCAGTGTTTGAGTTGAAAAAATAACCCAGCATTTTTAGAGCCTAGGTATGGTGTCTCATTCAACTGCTCCAGATATGTCCATTTTTGTAATGGTCAGAATTTCAGATGCTGCTCATCAATCACACTAACTAACTAAGGATAAAACGTAGTAAGGACTTTTTTGTTCATCAGGAATTGATTGCATGTTTGTTCTCAATTGTTGCTGCAATTGCTGCAGTTTTTTCATGTGAGTGACAGGTTGCTGGAGGTAGTTTTAACTAACAGCTGGAGTTTACATCTGTCATATTGAGCTTACAATTTCTCCAGTTGGTTATTTATATGGTGAGTCTTTTGTAGTTTTGGCCCAGTGATGATCAATTTTTGTGTTTCACCCTTATGTTTGGGATTGAAGTGGCTACACGTTTGACTCTTATGATCTTACTAATCATTTTTTACCACAAAGAAAAAAAACAGTTTGATCATTCATAATGTTGGCAACAAGGTTGAATAGCTTCATTTCTTTGAGCTTGACCAAAACTGATGGGTGTTAAGAAGTGATAACAAGTGACCAGAAGTGAAATCGCACTAGACACTTCCTTCCTAAACTCTTTGTTTGAATGTCACGGCACATTTTAAATGTCGCCTTTGTCTCACACTCCAGTTTCAGATCTTGGATTCTCTACTAATGGGCTGATGAGTGGAGTTTGGTGTGTTTTATTAAGGTGACATGCAAAATGTGCAGTATTGAGGGCTCCAGGAACAAGGTTAAAAACCACATCACTTTGCATCTTATACCCCTTAATGACAAATCAAAAACCGGTTTTGTCATATCCCTGAAATTTGTTTTTAACGAAAATACTGAAATGGCACAATGATGTGAGAGCATTTGCTATGACAGTTGAACGTTTATTCAGGTGTTTCCTATTTCTAAAGACTAGGGAGCTCCTGGAGGGCCAACATCCTAAGTTTAGCATCAACCAGCTTCAGTACACTTACCTGGAAGTTTGTAGTCCTGGAAATCTTGATTAGCTGGTTAAGTTGTGTTTGAGCTAAACTCTGCAGGACAGTGATCCACCAGGAACAGGTCTGGACACTCCTGCTACAGACAATCAATAACAGGGATGAACAACTTCGGTTCTGGACAGTGACTGTCCGGCAGAGTTTAGCTCCAACCCTAATCAAACACACTTAAACAAGCTATTCAATGTCTTTAAGATCACTAGAAAGGGTTGGAGCTAAACTCTGCAGGACTGTGGCCCTCGAGGACTGAAGTTGCCCATCCCTGATTCATGAGATGCTTCTACACTTTTTGAAAGGTTATTTTTATGGCCTTTCTTGGATTTGTTAGATATAGACAGTAGAGATATGACAGAAAATGGCAAGGGAAAAGAGTTGGGGATGGGACCAGGAAAGGACCTCACGAGCCAGGACTTGAACTCAGGTCATCCACATACATGTCCAGTGGTCTTCCTGGAGACCCACTGTCCAGCAAAATTTAGCTCCAACCCTTATCAAACACACCTGAACCAGCTGTTCAAGCTTTTCATGATCACTTGAAAAATCACAGGCAGGTATGCTAAAGCAGACTGGAAATAAACTGGTACTGGACGTTGGGAAACGCTGCACTAATATAGTGCAGCTGAAGGAGTGGGTGGGTGGGACTCCACAATCACTGCTGCGCAGACTTGGGCTGCAACTGACGTAATTTTCGCAAGATGACAGCAACCATACTGAGATGTTTTGGCTTCATATTTCTATAGTGGAATGAAGTGGAGATCTTTTTTACAGTCTATGACAGGTGTGGCGAATGCCAAAGAGCCGCAGCCCTGCGGAGTTTAGCTCCAACCCTAATCAAACACACCTGAACAAGCTAATCAAGGTCTGAAGGGTTACTGTAAGCTACAAGCAGGTGAGTTTTTATTAGGGTTGTAGCTGAACTCTGCAGAGCTGCGGCTCTCCAGGTCTGGAGTTGGCCACTCCTGGTGTACATAGACCCTGTCCCAAATGGCACACTTAATGTGTACTTACGATAGGGATAGGCAACATTGGTCCTGGAGTGCCAATGTCCTGCAGATTTCTTTTCTCCTTCGATGTACATTTCCGCTGAGCCCGCACTGAGACGAGCTCCACGGCAGACTTCTAGAGTCACAGGAAGGCCGCAAGGGTTTATGGTGCAATTTGGGACAGGGCCATTGTTTGTGCACTCATTATTGCGGTGCATTATGGGATTGAATAAGTGCACTCAGTGTCTACTATAGTTTCGGACACCACTTTCCTCAAATAGAGTCCTGTTTAAGGGTATGGGGCAAATTTGGACACAGCCTGGGTCTCCAGGAGCAGGGATAAAGATCTAGGTCATTGCCATTGGGCCATGGCTCTGACATTTGATTTGAGTACATCTTTGGCATATTCAGTTGATTGAACATGATATGGAAAGGCACAGAATAAAAGGTAATATCTTTTAAGATACCCTAGGACACATATGAGAGCAAAAACAAAGACATGGGGTCGAAAGAACTGCCTGCAGGTTTCAGAGACAAGATTGTGTTGAGACAGAGACGTGAAGAAGAGTACAAAAATTTCAGCTGCATTAAGGCTTCCCAGTAGCACAGTGGAATTTTTGAAGAATTTTGGAACAACCAGGGGCCGGTTGCATAAGACACTGAGACTAGTCTTAAAAAGTTAGTCATCTATTTTTTTTTTTTTTTTTTTTCAAGATTGGTCATACTGGTCAAAATAGTTCTTACAAAATAGTCCTTAACGTAAGTGGCTGTGTTTATACAAGTGACCCCAGGACTATTCCTATATCTAGCCGTGGTTTGATGACCCTCAACTCCAAGCATCATGTTTGGGGGAAACCAGGCATTGCTCATGACCTAAACAAAGGCATTCCATTTGTGAAGCATGGTGGTTAGTGATGGTTTTCAGAGTCTGTAATTGTGGAATTTGTCAGGGTGGAATGAAAGCTGAATGCAGCAGAGATGGTCCCAAGCACTCAAGACCTCAAAAGGACAATGACACTAAGCACACAGGCAACCCAAGAGTGGTTTAGGGTCAACTCTGTGAATGTCTTTGAGTGACCTAGCCAGAGACTGGACTTGAACCCAATCAAAAATCTCTGGAGAGACCTGAAAATGTCTGTGCCCGATCCACCTGACAGAGCAGGAGAGGATCTGAAACAAAGAAGGGCAGAAAATCCCCAAATCCTTCTGCTCAAAGATTGTTGAATCATACCCAAAAGACTTCCGGCTCTAATCAGAATTCATCTGTTAATGTGATATTTCAGGGGTTTTTTCTTTGTAATACATTTGCTAATAGGTACTTTCCAAATGGACAATTTGATTACCCTTAATAAAGCATTCAAAATCTTATAAGAAAACACACATATAAAAAATACACAAATATATTTTAGTAGTAGTCAGATGCAGAGACCTATAACTATTTTCAGACATATGTTTCAGCCAGAATCTAAAAAGCATTGCCAGTTACCCTACAGTTTACAATCTAAGTCATCAAAGATGATGCAAGAGCGTACAAAGATATATTTAAGCGAGTCTAACACTCAGCACAGCTGAAAGTCTGATTCTGATATTATTGCTAATGCTGTTTTTCTTTGTGTCTCACAGCAGGAGAAGCCCAAACTGATCGACCCTCTGGACTATGAGGCTGTGATTTCAGAGCTTGAACCCGAGTTCAGAGAAGATCCTCTTCAAGATCTCCTGCTATTCCCAGACCTCGACTTCACTGTGAGTGCTTTGCTCTCTCTTTGTGTTTATCTGTGGTGGTCATACATTTAAGTCACACGGGAACGTGTGGCTTTGTCATTTTGAAAATGCTCTAAAAAGGGTCTTTTCTGAGAGGTGTGGAAATTTACAAAAAGTCATCAAGTAGGTGTTGAATGACTGTGTGCTTGTTTGCGTATGTGTTGAAACTTCTCCCTGTGTGCAGCACTGAAAACAGCAAAGGCCTTTCAGACCACATCCTCTTTCACACATATATAGATCTGGGCTTTACATGGCACAAATATAAACACTGCTTGTGCGCCTTTACTCATTGAGCACACAAAAATATATAACACCTCATATTGGCTATGATGTGCTGTGTTCATGATGAAAAACGGCGAGCTTAAAACCAGAAAGGCAGAGATGCAGGCCAACAAATCAGTAATCAAGCTGAGTAACCAAAAGAAACCGGCAGTAGGGTAACACTGGGCATAGTGAATATATACACACGAGGCTAATGAATTCCAGATGCCGCATATCAAGAATCCATGTCAGCGAGCGGGTGATTGGGACCTCTACTGGTGGATGGTAGAACTGTTTTGCTGTTGATATTACAACTAGTAATATATTTTTGGAGTCTGATGGTCAGTATAAACAGTCATACTGTGGAAACTACTGCGTAATTTTTCCAAAATAAAAGCACATGTGGCTGGGGAACCTACATCTTCCCTGAAATCAGATCCTCTAAGTTTGGCAAAAAAACAAACTTGCTGCGGTACACAGGGGAAGGCTGTTTTTTTTAATGGATGTCAATGGAGGAGAAGCTTCAGTGTGTTGAATGAACTATCAGATTATGATTAAAGATGTTTGCCATTAAACGTTTGTTTTAGATTTATCTTTTTTTGGGAGTGCTGTTTTATAGTAAAAGTCACAGATAGTTTTGAGAAAGGTAGGACTGAGTTTATAGCACTTCATTTCTGTGGTATCCATAAATAGCAGGCTCGTTTGAGATGAGCAATATTGCTGTGATGTCATGCTGATGTATGCAAAACTCTCGAGACGGCTGAGCCAGATGGTGCTGCTGTTTTCCTCCGACTGCACTGACTATAAGCGGAATAGGAAGTGACTTGCTGAAGACACATGTTAAAGAGACAAACTCAATTCAAACTTTGGTAAATCTTCAATGCACGATTTAAGTATACAGTTGCAATCAAATTATTGGCTCTAAATGTTCATGTTCAAAATTGTTCAACCCCCAAATGTAAAATTTGGTGCAGAATCTTTTATTCATTTAAACCACCAATATTGGAAGTGTTTAGAAGTTGCTCTCTCTTCTCTATTGCAACCTTGGCCCATTCTTTCAGATCACTGATAATCTTTGGTTTTCACTTCGCCACTGCGTTCTTCAAATTCAACCAAATATTTTCAATGAGAATTAAATCTGGAGTCTGAACAGGCCACTCAAGAACATTCTATGACTGATCCCTGAACTAAGCATAAGTAGATTTGGATGTTTACTTTGGGATGATTGTCCTGCAGGAAAGTTCATTGATCATTGCCCTTACCAAAAAGTATATTTCAAGTTGATTTTTTTTTAAGTATACTTAAGTAAGGTTCAAGTATATTTTTTGAAGTATACTTTATGTAGTAAGTATACTGATATCAGTGTACTAGTAGTATAATTGTAAGTGTACTACTTCAATACTCCTTGGGACTAAATTGGCCCACTTTCTAGTATATAAAAGTATACTTTTAAGTGTACTTCAAGTATTACAGTAGTAAACCTTGAGCACACAACTATACATCTAAGGTTTTAGTTTGTACTGCAACTATACTAAAAGTGAACTTATAGGTATACTGATAGTTTACTAATTAAATACATGTAGTAGCATTTTTAGTACACTTTGAAGTACAGTCTCAGTAAACTACTAGATGAGTAGTTTCATACTGCAAGTGTACTTGTAAGTTTTCTTTACGTGAACTTTTCATCATACTTTAAGTATACTACTATGTCCCTACTTAGGTATTATTTTTGTAATGTTGTTATATGAATATCTGAACATACAAAACATCAAAACAAAGAACAGGGCATCTGCTTGTAGACAAAGACATTTTATTTTAGCATCATGCATTCTTTTTTATAAACACTTGAATGTGGGTAAGTTTCATAAATAAAAAAAAAGAAAGAAAGAAACGCTGAACAAAACGCTGAAAAAAGACTGAACTATTCAGAATGATCATCAAAACATAGATGGAGTCGATCAACACCCCAAACTTTTACAGTCATTATTACCTCTTCATGGGTCGACATTTTATTTCATAACATTACACAGTTTTGATGATTTTTTTTATGTCTGATGATCATGTTAGATTACATGTGGAAGCATCTGTTGTTTCG
This sequence comes from Labeo rohita, assembly GCF_022985175.1. Taxonomy (NCBI): domain Eukaryota; kingdom Metazoa; phylum Chordata; class Actinopteri; order Cypriniformes; family Cyprinidae; genus Labeo; species Labeo rohita. The sequence goes on along the minus strand of NC_066883.1, from coordinate 1,496,230 downwards.
CTTTCTTCTTCACTTGTGTTTTGGAAATTCTGTACAGAAGATGTGTAATAGCGCCCCCTACCATATAAGAATGAAAACACAGATTCTCTAAGCTCAGTATAGTATAGCTTAAATATATTTAGTCCTTTTCTAAGTATAAGTCAAGTATACTTAAATGTCATTTTAAGTATATCTCTGAGAAGTACATAAAGCACACACTTCTTAAGTAGACTGAAAGTATACTTTTGTATTTTTAGATTAAAAGAAGTGTACTAACAGCACGCTTGAATAAACTTCTTTTTCATAAGGGTAGCTTTAGTCTTTGGAGCAAAAGCATTACAATTCTTGCCAAAATGGCCTGACATTTCAAAGAATCCATGATGTCCCTGTTGAATAATCCAGTATATGCTGGTTAGGTTTTGAAGCATGGCTGCTGGTTTGAGCTGGTTAAAGCTGGTCCTTAGCTGCTCATGAGCTGGTTTAAGCTGGTCATGTGCTGGTTATGTGCTGGTCATTAGCTGGTCCTAATCTGGTCCTGAGCAGTAGCTACCATCTTAAACCAGCTCAAACCAGCAGCCATGCTTCAAAACATAGCTAACCTGCATATGGTAGTTTTTTTCAACAGGGTTCCTTCATACAGTCATGATTTCCACTTTCTGCAACAGTAAAACAACCCCACAACAGGACTGGTCCACCTCCATGTTTGACGATGGAGATCGTGTTCTTTTGCTCGTAAGATTTGCCTTTTTTGCACCAGACATACCGCTGATCCATAGGTCCTAAAAGTTTGGTCACATCACTCCATAAAACTTTCTTCCAGAACTCCACAGTCTATCCAAACTAATTTTAGCATATTACAGTTGGCCTGTTTGTTCTTCTTGGTCAAGAGTGGTATTTGGCAAGATGCTTCAACAAGAAAGTCACCTTTGACCTTTCACTGAGTCATCTTGAAAATCTTTGGCTGTACATTGTATGTTCTCAATTGTTTTGATTAAACAAAACATGATATTGTGTGTTTTCTTCCACACTCTTTTTCTGGTACAACACATTGTAAGCTAAGGATGTTCCAGCTGTGTCTCTAGGAACTTTGAATGCCTTGGAAGTCTTCATACAGCCTTAGACTTTCTAAAGTAATAAAATAATTTCTTCTCTATAGCTTCTCTATAGTCCTGAATCTTCAGAAAAAACTTGTATTCGTAAAGTGCTGCAGTCTGTGGCGGGTTAAATAATATCAATTGCAATTGTATATATTTAGAAATCTTGTATTTTATTTATTTTTTTTTTTTTTTTTTTTGCAATGTTGCTCCACTGAAAGTCCAGGTGAAAACTTGGAAGGTCCGAAACATCATAAAGGTATCATAAAATGAATCCAACAGAGCAGTTTACTCCAAGTCTTATGGAGAAATACAATTACTTTACATGATGAACAGATTTAATTTAGGCTTTTATTGATATATAAACACACATGTATAGAGTGCATTACATAGGGTAAACACTGAAGCTCCTGTGGCATACGTCACACACCAGAGCATGTTTGAGCAACCATGTTGATATGTGATGTACTCTGTATGTTGATGTTTTGTTCTCGTTTAAAATGTTTGATTGCACATTTGTCATTGTCGCTTTGCTTTTAGCGTGCTGCAGCGAGAAGAAACAGGCTTGTGAAATTGTGCACTGAGTTTCTGTGCTACTGTTACCTTCTCAACATTTTATGCAAACCGACAACAGGCTCAGAAACATGGGATGTTTAATGAACGTAAACAGTCAGGAAGAGATAACACAACAAATGTACTCAACATTATTTCATTAGAAAATATGTAGCAGACAATTGCGCTGAGCAGCAAAGTTTCTATCCCAAAGACCAAAAAATCTGCTTTGGGGAGCAAATGAAACAAGCTTACTAAGACTGTTCTCGCTCAAAAACTCAATGAAGCAACATGTAAAATGACTCTGACAGCATTAAAGCCACCAAAAGGAAAATTCATGATTTGGAGACTTGCTCATCTTGAAAGACTAGTGTAATTTTTTATATTTCACAATTATTTAACCGGAATATAACTAAGAAACTTTTATGTATTATTTAATGTTTAGCAGAGTCAGACACATTCGGTTTATTGTGCAGATTAGCATTTAGTCTGCACAGCATAATAGATGGACAAAGACATTTCTCCACACAGAATCCATGTCTTAACATGAGCTTTAAGCATTTAAATAAAAACGATTACAGTCAGTAACACATTAACCACAAAGTTTTCATTCCATGTTTGCCTCCTTAAAAAAAAGTGTTCGCAAATTCTTAATTTTAATCAATAATTCGAAATTGAATAAAAGCAATAAGAAGCAATTTTAATAAAAAGCAATTTTACACAGACTGTTTTAATGCAGCTCCGGTGGTATGAATGCACTTACACTGCAATTACAGCTACATAAATAATTCTATATGAGATTAATGTTTCCAAAATGAAATTTCAAAATACCAATATGAAATGAATAAAAAAAGAAGTGATTTTTTTAAATATGAAACTAAATTAAAACCGCCAGTAGGTCAACAGTAACCATGGTATTCATATTTCATTTATTTATTTATTTGTTTTTTGTGCTGTTGTTTTTTGTGTTTGTACAAGGATACAACTGGACACTTCTTCAACATTGTGTGAATATGATGAGTATAGATAATAGTATGTTCATAAACATTCGCCATATACCTGCTGTCAAACATCCTGTAAAACATCATTAAAGAAAATTTAATATCACCATGTGGACTCAGTCTCTGCATATTCTGAAGAATTGCTTTTGTCTTGTCATTAAGATTGAGCATATATGCTGATGACTACCAAAAATCATTTTACTGAAATAACCTGATTTACTGGTTTACATGTAAAGAGTAAACCCAGCAATGCAAGTAAACTGCCTTTACAAGTCTTTGTTTTAAAAAATGTTTATTATTAATAATTACTGTATATGACTTTTTCTTAAAGGAAAAACATTATGATGGCAGAACAGTTTATTTCCCTTAATATGGTGCCATATTCTTATTATTACATTATATTGCTACCATATTCTTCTTTACCTGAGTTGTAATGTTAAATAAAGTACAGACTCATTCTCCTCTCATATTTGAAGTTTCTGTGCCTGTACCACTTCTTCTTTAGCCACACGAGATAGGAACATATTTTTTTATAAAAAATTCCTCCTTTGTAACCGCAAAACACTTTTGGCTGGATGCGCTTAAATCTGCTGTGTAAGGATGCTTTCCTGTTACATATCACACGTCTGCACATCTAGTAAAGCAACACAATGCAGTTTACATGTGAAATTGGGGTAATGGGAACTGATATAGCTGTGTTGACTAGTTTGTCTAAGCCGATTCCTAAACAGTATCATGACTCCCATCATCACATGTCTTGCATGCTGCATTTGATTCAAAAATCAAGTTCAAAATCAGTTTTTCAGTTCAAAACGCTCTCTGTGTGTTTGTGTTATTCTAGGTGTCCACTCTTCCTGTGGAGAGGAGGACGGTGAAGTCCACTGTGCCAGAGGGAGCCGACACACACGCTGAATGTCTGCTGGTCAGACAGGTGAGTGCTGTTGTGTGTGGCTTTGGTTCGGATCCCATATAAAAGAATGGAACAGAAGAAGATGCTGGTGGAGGAAACATTTCCTGACTTACTCCTCTAAAACACCCCACAGTGGCTCAATAATATTCGGATCTGGAGACTGGGCGGGCCATGCGAGATGTTCAGTTTCACTTTCATGTTCATCAAACAACTCTGTCACCAGAGCGCTAATTCAACCTTCACATTCTCTTAATAATGCAATGTGAAATTAGTGCAGTTTGGCCATGCATTTATATAGACTTGTGAACAAAAAAAACAGAAGAAAAAAAAAAAAGAACAGGATGTTTGGAGGGCAGCTGTGGCTTACATGTGCAGGGGTTGGACAATAAAACTGCATTGTAGTTTCCTTCCAGAACAAAAATGTACAGTTAATGTACCCCCCCTTGTCATCCAAGATGTTCATGTCTTTCGTTCTTCAGTCGTAAAGAGATTATGGTTTTTGAAGACAATATTTCAGGATTTCTTTCCATAAAGTGGATTTCTATGGTGCTCGTGAGTTTGAACTTCCAAAATGCAGTTTAAATGCAGCTTCAAATGGCTCTAAATGATCGAGGAAGAAGGGTCTTATCTAGTGAAATAGCTGGATAATTTTCTAAAAAAATTTACATTTTACATACTTTTTAACCTCAAACGCTCATCCCGTCTAGGTCTGCATGAACTCTGTTTTTGTTCCGGTTCATGACAGTTAGGGTATGTCGAAAAACTCTCATCTCATTTTCTCCTCCAACTTCAAAATCATCCTACATCGCTGTTTTACCCTTTTTTTGTAAAGGGCATTTGACCTTCTTTGCATGTTCACTTTGTAAACACTGGGTCGGTGCTTCTGCAGCAATTCAGGACGATTTTGAAGTTGGAGGAGAAAATGAGATGGGAGTTTTTCGACATACCCTAACTGTCTTGAACTGGAAGAACAAGACTTTGAGGTTAAAAAATTTTTTAGAAAATAACCAATCGTTTCGCTACATTTTGGAAGTTCAAACTCACAGGCACCACAGAAGTCCACTATATGGAAAAATATTTTCCTCAAAAAAACATAATTTCTTTACGACTGAGGAAAGACATGAACATCTTGGATGACAAGGGGGTGAGTACATTATCTGTAAATTTTCGTTCTGGAAATGGACTTCCCCTTTAATATGCTGTAGGGCCTCTTTTGGCATCAGTTTGTTTTGGGAATGACAGATACAGTACAAGTCCTGTACAGTGGCTGAATAATATTCAGATCTGGAGACTGTGCAGGCCATGGGAAATGTTCATCTTCACTTTTATGTTCATCAAACCGGTCTGTCACCAGAGCACTCTTACTCATGCAATGTGAAATTAGTGAAGTTTGGTCACCAGGCCATATGTATAGACATGAAACCTCCAGCACTATATTGGCACAATAAACTCATTGCACAATTCCTTTTTTTATGACTTTTAGAGGCCTTGAAATCTTTTTTTTTCTTTCTGCACACTTAGTTTACATCCCAAACATAGATATTTCTAGGTTGTCCAAGCCATAAACTAATCCAAATATTACCACATTAAAATGACACCTTATTCCGTTTCCTCTGACCATGTTTTTTTAGTGCTGACCTGAATAAGGTATTTTATGTTGTTTACAGATGTTTACATGTAGTCCACAGGACTAAATAATAGCTGAACTTACAAAAAGTGACAGAGTTAAACGAATAGTTCACCCCAAAATAAAAATTCTGTTATCATTTACTCTCACTCATGTCGTTCCAAAGCTGTATGAGTTTCTTTCTTATGTTGAACACAAAAGAAGATATTTTGAATAATGCTGGTAATCAAATACTTGATGGTTCCATATTATTTATTTCCCTACTGTGGAAGTCAGTGTAAAACAACAACTGTTTGGTTCTTCAAAATTCTTCAAAATATCTTCTTTTGTGTTCCACATAAGAAGAAAACGTATATGGGTTTGGAACGACAAGGTTGAACTACATCTTTAACACTATGTGTCATTACCAGCATGAGCTGTTTTTATATGTTTTACTCACATCGTTCTACACCTCATACCATGTAATGACAAAGCAAAAACCATATTTATAACTTTGGAAAAGTATTAAGAATGAAAGTATCACACTGAATAAATATTCACACCCTTAACACAGTACTTACTTTTGTTTTGACAAACTTGAAGGGAAATGAAGTCATCATTTATGACTTCATTTATCCATCATCATGTCATTCAGTACCCTTACTAATACTTCAGCTCATGTACAGAAAAACACCAGTGTAGATATTTTTAATATTCTCTCATCATAGAGTGTTTCCAGTGTTTCTGTCATAGTCCAGCAGTGGTTCTGAACCTGACGGGACGTTATGTGGAGACCTGATACAGTACTAAAATAGTGTATTGTAGAAAATTAGTCTAGTCTGAGATGCATTTTTGTGATGTGCTTTTGTTCATGGTTTGCAAAAGCTTTTATTAAAGACCATGTTTAAGTCCACAACCAAACTGCTTAGAATTATATTAAATATTAAAATGCTGGCAGTAATAGACACTTGTTCATTTTTCAGATGGGAGAATTGTAAAACTGTTTTACTTTAGTTGATTTGTTTGTTGTTCAGAAAATGTTTAGCCTAAAGCTTTGAAATTTACCTCAAACATACTTAAAGGGATAGTTCACCCAAAAATGAAAATTCTGTCAGTAATCACCCTCATGTCGTTCCAAACCCGTAAGACCTTCATTCATCTTTGGAACACAAATTAAGATACTTTTGATGAAATCTGAGAGCTTTATGACCCTCCATAGACAGCAACGCAACTGACACGTTTAAGGGCGTGTTCAAAAAAGGACATCAATAAATTAGTCCATGTGGCATCAGTGGTTCAACCGTAATGTTATGAAGCTATGAGAATACTCTTTGTACACAAAGAAAACAAAAACAGCAACTTTATTCAACAATTTATTCTTTTCCGTGTCAGTTGACACACTTTCACAAGAGTACCACGATTTCATTTTTGGGTGAACTATCCCTTTATTATTTAATCAGCCATTAACTTAACGCATGAATTCCAGCTTAACATTCTGTAGGGTTTTATGAATTGTAGTGAATGTTTTTTATGTTTTTTTGTCATGTACATTTTATTGTAGGATAAACCTCTGCCTGTTTTTTTCTTCCTGTAGGCCTGTCAATATTACAACTCCCATCTGCATGTGATCCAGTATAAATATGAAGAGTATGCAGGAGACTACCGCACACTGCCCAGGTACTCCGCTCATTTTTTTACAGATGAGGATTTTAATGGGAAAACAAATCTAATTTAATAATTCAAAAATAAGTGCCTTGCTTGACAAAGACGAACAGACCGATCAGCCTAGAGAATTCACCTCTTAGTAGTTTTATTAGCTTGAGCAAGACTGGATGAGACACTGCCCATTGGTGATTTTTGGATGGGCTGTTTCTTTTTTCTCATTTTCTTTGTGATGTTCTTCAGAAGCCTGTTTTCCAACATTTATAGCATCGTTCACACTGTCATTGAAACAGAGACAAAATAACATGATCTTCTTCACTTTCACAAGCATGTAGGTGTGCATGTAGCAAAGCTGAGAAATGTTTAACTTTGATGAGCAAATGATGAGTGTTAACCTGTAGGAGAATGTCAGTGGATCTCATATGTCTCAAGCGCTGTCAAAAAAGGAGAGAGTTTGTGGAGTGAGTTCATCATTCAGTAAACGCATGCATGGATATAATGATTGATGCATGGAAAAGAAACTGTCAGCAGTCTTAGTGAGTTTGATTATACATTGATAGTTATTGATTATTATATGACGTCATGATCAGTTTAGTAGCAGTTTATATTAAAACAGTTTTGCCAGTGCAAGTTTGTTTCAGTTAATACAGCTTAGGCAGCCTAGTCTGTGAAACCGGGGATAAATCATGTATTACATTATTCTACACAGTTAAGAATTGCTTAATCCACACATTTATTCCACATCTATTTAAAGAATCAAATAACTTTGTCCAGTTTAAATGACATTTCGGATTAAATTGTGTTGTTTACATTTAAACAACACTTTCCAACAGCAGAAAGTTACTTTGTTAGTCACAAGAAAATCAATTTCTTAGTTTTACCTGAAGTATATTACCTGTGATCGCACTTGGATATGTCCAGATGTGCACTCTACCAATAACATTAAAGCAACAGCACTGATTTCACTGTACAGAGACTAGTGACATACAGCGACAAAGTCTCTGGAGCGCTGAACTGGCCTTATAGTAGTTCAGGCACAATGTTAAAGAGCAGAGAGTGATGTAAGTCGACAGAAACTGCGTGTGGTGAGTATTTGTGCTGGATAGAGTGCCACATTGTCTCTAGCACCCAGAACTGACACAAAGAGCTCTGCTTTACAAGAGCGCTCAGGCAGGCAGCAGAAAGGACACCTGTGTGTGGGGTCCTGTCAGAATAAAGCTCACTGAAAGGCGTGAAAAACATCACATGATGTGGAAAATACGACCTCATTGAATAGGGCAGGAGGAATTATTGGCACACTAATGCTTGAGGGGTTTTTTGTCTTTCTTTCTTTCTTTTTTAAAGTGTTTTTAGTGGCTTGTGTGTGTATAAAATGGCCTTGTGACTGACTCTTTTGTTTTTGTGGCTTAATGGAGGTAGAGATTCATGAAACATCCCTTTTGAGATATATATTTATACAGTGTTGGGGGTAACGCGTTACGAGTAACGCAAGTTACGTAATCAGATTACTTTTTTCAAGTAACTAGTAAAGTAACGCATTACTTTTTAATTTACAATAAAATATCTGAGTTACTTTTTCAAAAAAGTAATGCCAGTTACTTGTTTTCCCATTTATTGACTGACACGTCTCCTTTCCCCATGTTGAGAGTGTGCGTTGTGTGAACATGATGTTACTGTAGTTCTAGACTAAATGTGAACATGCATTAATTAATCTCAGAAAAAAACCCAAAACATATTCAGTACTCATCAAGATGAATTAAAGCAGTGAAATGCAAGCCTGCAACAATATGCTAACACAAATTTCCTTTATGTATTAAATGACATTTTATTAACCCATGTCTTTGCTACTGACCTTTGATGATCCAGTTCAACCATGCTAATAAGCAAAAAATAACTTTAAATAAACGTTTATGCCTTGTTTTTTTATTGCTGAAGAATGTCAAACCTTCTTCTGCGTTCTACTGTACAAATATTAATTTATTTTTCCTTCATCCTGAGGCTTAGTTATTTTTGGTGTGAAAGCCAGGGCTTTTACATTTGCTAAAAATAGAACTTTTATATTAAAAACAAACAAGCAAGCCCTGCCCAGATATAAAAAAGTAACGCAAATGTAACTCAAAAGTAACATAACACATTACTTTCCATATAAAGTAACTAAGTAATGTATTAGTTACTTTTTTAAAGAAAGCAACGCAATATTATAATCCATTACTTTTAAAAGTAACTTTTCCCAACACTGTATTCATATATATTTATTACACATTTATAATAAAAATGCTTGTGACAGTATTATCACAAACTGTAGTACAAGTAATTTTCTTTACTGTTAATAATATATACAAATTAATACTATTTATTAAACAACACTACATGAGCAGCACCACATATCCAAAACCACACTGCTGTTGGACGTGAAGATGTTTTTTCTTTCCTGCTCTTCTCCTAATTATAGTGGATGACAGTGATTCTTATCTGTCTCCATAATTGTTTTCCTCCACAGGAAGCTGTACAAATCAGAGAAGTTGCCCTCGCACTCCTTTGAGATCGACCATGAAGATGTGGACAAAGATGAGGTCAGTACAGTGCATCAAGCTGAATTTACACAAAGGTTCATTTGGCCTTCTGTCCATTGAAATGTTGGAAATTATGTGAATGTGAAAATACAGTGAACCTGGAGAGTGTTTTCCTTTTCTTTTATAGGACACAACTTCTCTGTCATCATCTAAAGGAGGAGGAGGTGGAGCAGGAAGTGGAGGCACAGGGGGAATCGGTGTTTTTAAGTCCGGTTGGCTCTATAAAGGGAACTTTAACAGCACTGTCAACAACAGCATCACTGTCCGGGTAAGAGCGCATGTCAGCAGCTGTATTTCCCACACCATCTCACATGTCTGCATTTAAAAAATGCCATTATGGTCATTAAACATCTCATCAAATTTTACATACAGTGTGCTAACAAACTGACTAGTCATTTGTGAATACTAGATTGGGAGTTCACTTAATAGACTAGTTCACCTAAAAATAAAATTTGCTCAAAATGTGCTCACCCTCAGGTCATCCAAGATGCGGTTGAGTTTGTTTCTTCATCAGATTTGGAGAAATGTGTCATTCCATCACTGTCTCACCAATGGATCCTCTGCAGTGAATGGGTGCCGTCAGAATGAGAGTCCAAACAGCTGATAAAAACATCACAATAATCCACAAATAATCCACACCACTCCAGTCCATCAGTTAACATCTTGAGAAGACAAAAGCTGCAAGTTTCCACACGTCTTTGAGTCCATAATCCATAATAACACTTCCTCCAGTGAAAAGGTGGTCTGGACTGAATCAGGAGAGAAATCTGCATAGATAAAGCACTGTTTACAAGCCATATTTTGTCCAGAAGCAACAGTTTCTTACAAATATGCAGCTTTTGTCTTCTCAAGATGTTAACTGATGGACTGGAGTGGTGTTTTTATTTGTGTTTATCAGCTGTTTGGACTCTCTTTCTGATGGCACCCATTCACTGCAGAGGATCCATTGGAGAGACAGTGATGTAATGCTACATTTCTCCAAATCTGATGAAGAAACAAACTCATTTACATCTTGGATGGCCCGAGCGCTTACATAGTTGCACTGATGCTTTCATTCAGTCCAAATGTGTTTTCTAGAATTGTAAACTTTTCGATAAATTCACTTCAGTTTTTCAGCTACAAATTCTGATTGCCTGTTGCTTGTTATTAATGTTCTTATTGCTTGTGTTTTTCCAGTCTTTCAAGCGAAGATATTTTCAGTTGACTCAGCTGACTGACAACTCTTATATCATGAACTTCTATAAAGATGAGAAAATATCAAAGGAACCTAAAGGCTGTATTTTTCTGGACTCGTGCACCGGGGTGGTTCAGGTTGGTAAACATGTTTTTTAAGCAGTTCATCAAACATTAACAATGAGATCACAAGTGACTGATATTTCTAATGGTTTCTGTCTACATTTGGGGTTCATACAGAATAGCCGCCTGAGGAAACACGCCTTTGAGTTGAAAATGAACGAAGTGACGTATTTTGTCCTGGCTGCTGAGAACGAGCAAGACATGGACGATTGGATCAACACTCTCACACGCATCCTGCAGATCAGTCCTCCGGACGGCCCAGTTCTGGATCGCAAGAGCGCGGACCTGAGCGACAGCAAACAAGGTGAATGTTGTACATTATTTTCTGTGTGTCAATGTTGCATTTGTGAGAAAAATTAGTGATGATTAAAAGTCATCTGACACCTGTTTCACACATGATCTGTTTGCAGTATGTATACATTATGGATTTTTCCCGTGCCCATGTTAATAGGTTGGAGCTTTCACACTGCACACAGATGCGGCACAGAAAATGCACTGCAGGATCAGTGCAATGATCCTTTTTGCACAGAGTCTGTTTTTGCTGTGCTACACACACTGAATTAAAGTGATAGCGCTTTGTTGATGTGAAAAATGAATATTGATTGACTTAATAATGTAGCAATTTTACCATAAATGCATATAGTTTTTCACAGTCAACGTATTACTTTAAAGGTGAACCTATTATGTCCCTTTTACAAGATGTAAAATAAGTCTCTGACTCCTCCGGAGTGCATATGTGAAGTTTTAGCTCAAAATGCCCAATAGATAATTTTTAGAGCTTGTTAAAATTGCCACTTTTAGGGTATGAACCTAGACATGCCGTTTTTGTGTTTGTCCCTTTAAATGCAAATGAACTGGTGCTCACCCCCCTCCCTCTCTTTTTTTTTTTTCAAAAGATGGTGGAGCTTTATTTAAAACTATTCCAGTAAAGTACAGATACTTGGAAAACATACTTAAGTACAGCAACGAAGTAAAACTACTTCTTTACTGTCCACCACTGGTGTATTTATAACACCGTTATTCCCATCACTGCTCATAATCACAAGTGACTTATAAAGTCTGTGAAAGCATGCGATGGCACCATGAGATCAGCTATGTCATTTTTTTTAATCGTGTCGTGCTCCACGTCTATGTAATTCATAAACGTGCATTTATTATGCATAGTACAAACAGATGACTGACTTTCAAACGATTCCTGTTCAAACGTGTGAGGCTGAACACAGTTACTGAGATTTTTCTGACATTTTCAGTGCGTGAAATTGTCTTGTTTAGATTTTGCCGCACTGTAAGCTTCACAGCGCACATTACTACATCACTCTCGTCAGCGTAGTCCATATCAAGAACAAAAATATATCTTAGCTCCATATAGTGGTTATTTTGAGAAAATCCCAGGTAAAAATCCCAGTACTTTTTTGCTTAAGTACATAAAAGTCGAGTACTTTTGTACTTTCACTGGAGTAAAATTGAAAAAGGATTACTTTTATTTTTACTGGAGTAATATTTTATTATACGTATCTTTACTTTTACTCGAGTACTTGATTATTGTACTTCGTCCACCACTGATAAACGCCGTTACTAACGACATTACTTTTTTCAGTAACAAGTAATCAAACAAATTTCTGTTCCTCCCATTACAATGGCGTTACCGGTACTGGCAGTAAAATGCTGCATTACTATAATTTTTGCGTTGGTTTCTTCTGAGGTAAATTCTGGCTTATTCCTCTCAACGCGTCTTCTTCCAGAAAGGAAAAGTAGCTGAGATGAACTTGATGAATGTTCACGTTTGTTTACGGAGGCGATGTGGGTGTTTACCTACATGTCTGCTCATCTCACATGGATGTTTAAAATTTGAAAAGCGGAGCCGCTCGTGGGCGTGATTACATTAGATGAGATTGGTATCATACTTAATCAGAGAGTATTTGTTTTCTACGTGACTTACTTCATTTAAAAGTAGACATTTCAAGCTTTCGCGGCGATTAAGGTTGTTTTATTTACATGTCTGTGAAGAGAAGTGATGGAGACGGAGACAGCAAGAGTGCACCCTGTTTATTTTATTTATTTTACAAAAGCACATTGTTTTCTTGTTATTGTGATGTTTTCCATGCCCATGGTTTGAAGCAATCCCAATAACATGATATTTAGCCCCTAGACGGTGTCTCTCACATTGTCTCACAGCAACATTAAAATAGTGTAGATTAGTGTACAATGTTTTATTCATTTACAATGTTGGGGGCATCCAAGTTATTTGACACATTTGAACATTTTTTAAAAAGTAACACAATAGTCCCTGCCTGGTAATTAGTTACTTTTATAATAATGTAACTCAGTTAATAACTCAGTTACTATTTGTGAGAAGTAACTGGTAACTATGACTAATTACTTTTTTAAAGTAATGGGCCCAACACTGATTATTAGATTGAAAAATTCCAGGAGTCGACTTTGCGTTTCGTTCACATGCAATTTTTAACTACCGCATTCCTATTTCCGATCATTCTGGCAGCACGTGAAGGCAGCATCTGTGAAAACAGGCAGAGACAAGTGTAGCTTTAGCAACATTAGCCTTACAGAGTGCCAAGAAGCTCTTTCAGAAAGGCAGTTTGCAAAACAAACGCATGATACTTACTTTATCTGGAGCTGACGTCCGCGCACTGGTATTGATCCCTAAACATATAGGAGACTTTACTGATTTTTCCAGGAATTTCCAAAAATGAAATTTAACCACTGTCCTCAGTGACTCAGATGGAGGGAGTCTATGGAGACTCCTTTGTTCGTTGGTGCATTCCAAAAAACAACACTTGTAATGCCTCGTTGGCACTGACATATATATATGTATATTTCCAGTGATGGCGGACTGCTGCTTCTCACTCAGGGCTGTGCCAGTGCTAATAGAGCAGAGATCGTCACAAGCGGGTGGGGCTTTTTCCCTGCGATGATGTGTATGGGAATCGCATATTCAGAGAGACTGTTATGATTAAAAAGAGGCTGGATTCAGAGGCGGGATTTTTGCCATTATAGGCTGGTTGTTTTCACACACTGCAGCCACACAGCTCAGGAATTGCAAAAATAACTAATGTGGTCAAAATTATCTGATATTGTGTGAGGGAGAGGCTGACACCTGCATCTGAAAAAAAAAGTGACAATTGTTTTACATGCTGGTGGTTGGTAAACAACATCTTTTCTCACACTTGGCTGAAGACAACAAGGCTTAAGCTCCCGGATTAGAGGTGCAGTGTAAATATATCTTATGTGAAAGCACAATGAGTGCATGCTGCTTCACTACCTTATATGTACTGCAAAACATACTACATATGACAAAACATGCTGCAAATGAATCATGTGTGAATCAGGCGTAATATTGTGACTAGAACTTCTATTCTTGATGAATGTTTGGCCACTATTAATGATAGAAGGAAGTATTTTCAAAGTCCTTTAAGGCAAGTCATTTGACTCAGCGGCCATCTTTGAAACGCCTCTCGGGCAGCTATTTCAGTCATCCGAGTGCAACTCCTGTCTCTCTGAATTGTAAAACATCAAATGTTGTTTCTAATGCTCAAGTAGCATTAAAATAGCTTATTTCCCTGGTGAAAAAACAGCATATGCTGGTAGGTATGTTTTGATGCTGGTTTATGCTGGTCCTTGACCAGCAACATGACCAGCAAAAACCAGCAAAGGACCAGCTTAAACCAGCTAAGGACCAGCATAAACCAGCAAAGGACCAGCTTAAACCAGCATCAAAACCTACCTAACCAGCATATGCTGGTTTTTTCACCAGGGTTTTCAGGCCATATGCTGCTGAAAAAAAGCAATAGAAACCATCACAGAAATTCTAATTGTTTCCACTACAAATACCATTACCAACATTACAAACCATCAAATTTTAACCATTGAAATCTATTAAAAATGGTTTCCTGTAGTGTGTTTTGGGACATATTCTATTAGGATTTAGTGGTTTTAACAAGCCACCAGTAGAAAGCAGTTACAGTTTCCATTATAACCAGTAAAATCATTACAAATTCTGTGATGTTTTCTGTTGTTTTTATCAGCAAGGATATTGTGCATTGCACTTTGTCCCATTCATAAGTCACAGGAGTGCACCGTCTTGGGATATCTGAAGTCACTGGTATATATTAGTGCAAACATGTTGGAAAGCAACATTAGATCTACATTTAACAAGGAAAATGGCCTCTGAGATCCACAGTTCTCTTGGTCTTTTGCCCTTTAAAAAAAGCAACACAAAGACACTAAGGTAACATTTAAAATATGTTACCTTGGATTCAATCAATGATAATTCATTTTTAAAATTCATATGAAAATGCTAAACAAAAAAAATAAATAAACAAATAATTTAGGCAAAGCTGTCTCATGAGACCTTCATTCATTTAGTCATTTATTGAAAAGCTTTTAATAGGCTCACACTGACACAAACACACCTGAAGTGTAACCAAAATTTATTTACGATTAGTCATGTGTGAAGATCACTACAAGTTTGGGTTGTGCATTTGCTTATTGTATTTTCAGCTAAAGTGTCTGTTGTTTGTTTGTTTGTTGTTGTTGTTTTAGAGATCATTGATGCGTCATTGAATCATGTCCCTGTTCAAAAAAATGAGGAAACAACTGAAAACGGAATCCACCCTGAACTGGCCAAGGTAATTAATGCTTGTTACGTCCCAGATACACAACCATTACATCCTCTTTCTGAAAAAGGAATTGGGCCTTGATTCATGTAACATGCACAAAGCAAATTTCTGTGTAAATCAGTCATTCGGGCTGTAGGCGTTTACATTAAAGTCTAAAATTAGACACTTGCCTTCAAACTGAGGGTTCAAATCAGGGGACTAAAGAACATGAACTTCTATTCAAGTTTTGGGTGTAAAAATGCTGTTGTCATTATAAGTGCAACTCATAAAAAATTCACTTTTAATGAGTGCACTGCAAAACCAAAAATAAAATTATCATTTGTATCTTTGTCTCGTTTTCTAGTATAAATATCTAAACATTCCTGATTAAGGTGTATTTACTTGAGAAGCAAAATGACTATTAAGTGTTGTTTTCCGAAATGTGACCCTGGACCACAAAACCATTCATAAGTGATTTTTAAAATCTGAAAGTTGAAAATTGCCTTTAAAGTTGTCCAAATGAAGTTCTTAGCAATGCATATTACTAAGCAAAGATTAAGTTTTGATATATCTATGGTAGGAAATTTACCAAATATCTTCATGGAACATGACCTTTACCTAATATCCTAATGATTTTTGGCATAAAAGAAAAATTGATCATTTTGACCCATGCAGTGTGTTTTTGGCTGTTGCTATCTCAAGTAAATCAATCTAAGAAAATCATTTCATGTCTCTCGTTTCCTATTTAGAGTCTTGAAAACACCTCAAGCTAAATATTTAAAGACATAAACATGTAATTACTGAAATGTCATAAGAGCATTGCAGATAATTAACGCTGATGTTGTGATGTTTCAGTATATTTCTGAGACAGAGGAGGGAGCGAGAGCTGTCAGAGGAGAAGAAAGACTCAACCTGTTCTCTCTGGATCCTGATATTCCTGTACGTCTCACCACCAGCCGTGTGTTATTTACAGTGGCGAATAGATTGCATTTTTGGGGGATTTTGCATTGGGAATTTCAATGTGGTTGTTATTTTGGGATGCTTTGTGTTGAAGGTTTTGAGGAGTCCCAGGATGGAGTTTGGGGATTCTGCTTCTGTCCAGCCGTTTGATGAGAAGCTCGGGAAGAGACTGATGATCTCCTGCCGCTCGCTCAACCTCACACTGCAGGGCTGCATCAACGAGACCGACACTGAGCCAGTCACTAATGTATGATCTCATGTCCTTTATCATAACAGAAAATTCATTAATAGAGTAGCTAAATAGCACAGAAATACTTAAATATCTTATATAGCTTCTGCAGAGCAGTACTAAAAACAAATTAAGATCTTTTGTTATGTATATTATTATTAATTCTGCAAATGGTTTTACATACTTAGGGGACAAATAGGTTCTGCAAACATATAAACCCATCTGTATATAGATATTAATCTGTTTATATATATGCAAAATCACGGCTGTCTCTCCTCAGATCGAGCCTTTCTTCGTGTCGGTTTCTCTGCTGGACATACGTGAGGGCAGGAAGGTTTCAGCGGACTTCCATGTGGACTTGAACCATGAGGTTGTGCGGCAAATGCTTAGTAGCTCTGGTAATGCGGGAGATCAAGCTTTGGATGGTGGTAACGCTGCTCCACAGGAAAATGGCCTCACTTCACCTGTAGAGAAGAAAACAGAGGACTGCCAGTTAAGCACGGAGTTGGAGAACTGGCTGCGCTTTCCAAAACAGGTAGAAATGCAGGAGCCCTTTGATATGGAAGTGTATTTTCACAGCCATGGTATAGATCTATGCTCATGTGTTTATGTGGTTTATATGGTTGATCATTCCTGCAGGCGATCTTTTCAGTTACGAATCCGCACACAGACATTGTGATGGTGGCACGGTTGGAGAAAGTGCTGATGGGAAATATTTCCAGTGGTGCAGAACCCTACATTAAAAACACAGATTCCAGCAAGGTATTTCATTTAAACAATTTTCTGTCATAAGGTCGCCAAAGTGTCTGTTTTTGTGGCTGATATTAATGCCAGTAGAAGTTTATAACCCTTCAGTTATGGAATCAGCTAAGCGTTGGCGACTTTTACACGCCGTGCTCTGCAGCACTTGATGATCTGCTTTGTGACTTTACGTTGTCCTCTGCTTCATGGCTGAGTTGCTGCTGTTCTTAAACGCTTTTAATTTCCAATAATACCACTTACAGTTGACCGTAGAATATCTTAGCAGGGATGAAGTTTCACAAACTTCTGGCAAAGGTGGCATCCTGTCACAGTACCACACTGAAATTAACTGAGCTCTTCAGAATGACCATTTATTTCACACAAATGTGTGTAAATGCAGTCTGCATGGCTAGTGCTTGATTTTATACACCTGTGGCAATGGGTCTAAAACACCTGAAGCACCTTCAATAATTCAACTAGATAAAAAAGTTAGATAAAAAAACTTTAAGTTGGCTTGAGAAAACCTAGCCTGAAAGTTTAAAGCAGCTGTAAAAGCTTGAAGTTTTAAACTTTATATAGAAAGATTAGATGATTTGTATGCTGCTAGTATGATTAGCATTTAGTTAGGATGTTTTAACTACTTTTCTAGCAAACATGTTACTAACATGAATAGCATGACATGTATCTAGCATGACCAGCAAGTTACTAACATGTTTCTAGCATGATTAGCATGTTGCTAGCATGTTTCTAGCATGACAGATATAGAATACCCAAGACTTGTCACTTGTATAGTTTTGAATGGGGAAAGATGCAATGCTGATTATGGCTGCAAAGCCCCGCCTTCTTAATGAAAGAGCCAATCGTTGACTAGTAAAGTCAGCACCTCACTGCAGCTGCCGTTAGAAGTCCCAGTTGCTATAGAAACAGTCAGCGTTGTGAGACGTGGACTTAGTACTGCGCATGCGCACTGGCTGATCTCGCCTGAAAAATAAGCTTTTTTAACAATATTGGAGCATAAGGAACGATATTCATGAGGCAGTTTGTTGTCAGATTTCATTGGTGATTTCAAATATGAAATTTAATCGTAAGTTTGGTGAACAGTTTTGAAGAATTTGATGCTTCCCCATTCAAGGAGATAGGAGCTGCACTTGCCTGCCCAAGAGGCGTTTCAAAGATGGCCACCGAGTGAAATGACATGCCTTAAAGGGACTTTGGGCATGACTAGGAAGTTGCTAGCATGTTTCTAGCATGATTAGCATGTTATTAGCATGTTGCTAGCATGTTTCTAGCACGATTAGCAAGTTACTAACATGTTGCTAGTCTGTTTGTAACATGATTAGCATGTTGCTAGCATGTTTTAGCATGATTAGCAAGTTACTAGCATGGTTAGCATGTCACTAGCATATCGCTAGCCTGTTTCTAACATTATTAGTATGGTACTACCATGATTAGCATGATGCTTGCATGTTTCTGGCATGACTAACAGGTTACTAACATCTTTTTACCATGATTAGCATCTTACTAGCATCTTGCTAACATGATTAGCATGTTTCTAGTATGATTAGCAAGTTACTAGCATGTTGTTAACTTGATTAGCAAGTTACTAGCATGATTCTAGTTGCTAGGCTTGGCTAGTGAGAGCTTAAGTTTAAAGCAGCTGTAAACGCTTGAAATTTGAAGAATATAGATCGATTAGATGATTTGTATGCTGCTACTATGATTAGCATCTAGTTAGGATGTTTTTAACTATTTTTCTAGCATGTTTAACATGTTACTAGCATGATTAGCATGTTGCTAACATGTTTCTAGCATGACCAACAAGGTACTAGCATGTTGCTAGCATGATTCGCATGTTGCTAGCTTGTTTTTAGCATGATTCACATGTTAATAGCATGATTAGCGTGTTGCTAGCATGTTTATGGCATGACTAGGAAGTTGCATCTTTCTAGCATGATTAGCATGTTATTATCATGTTGCAAGCATATTTCTAGCATGCTTAGCAAGTTACTAACATGTTGCTAGTCTGTTTGTAACATGATTAGCAAGTTTCTAGCATGATTAACGTAATTAGCATGATTAGCATGTTACTAGCATGTTGTTAGCATGTTTTAACATGATTATCAAGTTAATAGCACGGTTAGCATGTTACTAGCATGTTGCTAGCTTGTTTCTAGTATGTTTAACATGTTACTACCATGATTAGAATGTTGCTAGCTTTCTTTCTGGCATGACTAGCATGTTTCTAGCATGATTAGCATGTTATTAGCATGATTAGCATGATACTAGCATCTCTTTTTAACATGATTAGCATCTTACTAGCATGTCGCTAGCATGATTAGCATGATTAGTATGTTTCTATTAGCATGTTTCTGATTAGCATGTTTCTAGCATGTTTCTAGTATGCTTAGCAAGTTATTAGCATGTTGTTAACATGATCAGCAAGTTACTAGCATGATTCTAGTTGCTAGGCTTTGGCTAGTGAGATATATTTTATATGTCATAATGGTCTAAATACACAGAATATGGATTTAAGCACCATAAATGATTAAACTTATATAGTAAGTGGAGATTTACTTGATTTTGTTCTCTCAAACACGTTGAAATCCATTTTCTCTGCTTGTTGCAGACTGTCCAGAAGATGTTGAAATCCAATAAGCAATTCTGTAGCAAACTTGGAAAGTACCGAATGCCTTTCGCCTGGTCTGTAAGGTGAGTGAATCCTAAAGGGAGCTTATTTTCCATTCTCTGGTTCGTCAGCTTTGCCAGAACAAATGCTCAACAAAATCTCTTGCACTATTAACAGTTTATTTCGTCCGTCTGTTTATTCCAGGTCAGTATTTAAGGACAACCAGGGCACAGTGGACAGGGAAAGTCGCTTCTCTCCGC
Organism: Labeo rohita; assembly: GCF_022985175.1. Lineage (NCBI taxonomy): Eukaryota > Metazoa > Chordata > Actinopteri > Cypriniformes > Cyprinidae > Labeo > Labeo rohita. Next base: position 1,476,125 of record NC_066883.1, on the reverse strand, counting down.
TCTTCAAACAAGAGAGCAACAAGATTTCCACAGAAGACCTCATCAAGCTCATCGCAGAGTACAGGAGGTACAGACTCTGCGGTCACGCTCACAAATAACACGTCATCGTAAATAACCTCAGTAAAATAAAGTGTTTTTACAGGGCAGAGAAGGCCAGTAAACTCCAGATCATCCCTGGAAATCTTGAAATAAACGTGGACTGCGTTCCCATGGAATGTCCCAGTACGTCCATGCTGAAGCAAAAATATAATTTTACTCATAGATGTTATAGCCTTATCTGTTTTTGTGTACCCACACACTCATCGACATGCCTGACCCATGTTTCTCAGACTGTGTGACGTCCTCGTATGTCACTCTGCGGCCGTTCGAGGACTGCGCTCTACGTGCTCCTACGGTGGAGGTGGACGAGTTCCTGCAGGACTCCTCTAAGTTTGCCCAGCCTTACAGAGTCTACAGGAACCACATCTATATCTACCCCAGACACCTCAAGTATGACAGCCAGAAGAGTTTCGCAAAGGTGAGGAAGTCACATACACACTGGACTGTTTGAGTCACAGATATTACGAAATGAGTCTTAAGTGAAACTACATAAGCTTACCCGTGTCAGACCAACAGAGTCAGTCCTCCAAATGTTGACCCTACTAGACAAACAAGGCTGTCTAAAAAAAGACTTCCAGGAATACTTCTTTTTAGGGACCAATTCACACTATTAAAGAAGTTCACTTCCAGAAAAAAAATGTACACATAATGTACTCACCCCCTTGTCATCCAAGATGTTCATATCTTTCTTTCTTCAGTCGTAAAGACATTATGTTTTTTTGAGGAAAACATTTCAAGATTTTCTCCATATAGTGGACTTCAATGGTGCCCCTGATTTTGAACTTCCAAAATGCAGTTTTAATGCAGCTTTAAAGGGCTCTAAACGATCCCAGCCGAGGAAGATCGGTCTTATCTAGTGAAACAATCGGTTGTTTTCTAAAAATAAATTACAATTTATATACTTTTTAACCTTAAATGCTCTTGTCTTGTCTTGTTTTTTCTGGTCATGACAGTTAGGGTACGTCTAAAAACTGGCGTCTAATTTTCTCCTCCAACTTCAAAATCATCCTACATCACTGTTTTTACCTTTTTTTGTAAAGAGTGTTTGATTTTCTTTGCATGTTCACTTTTGTAAACTCTAGGTTGGTTCTTCTGCAGCGATGTAGGATGTTTTTTTTTAAGTTGGAGGAGAAAATGAGATGGTAGTTTTTTGACGTACCCTAACTGTCATAAACCGGAAAAAACAGAGTTCAAGACGAGCATTTGAGGTTAAATTGAGGTTTCTTTTTTTTAGAAAATAACTGATCGTTTTGCTAGATAAGACCCTTCTTCCTCATCTGGGATCATTTAGAGCCCTTTGAAGCTGCATTTAAACTACATTTTGGACGTTCAAAATCGGGGACACCATTGAAGTCCACTACATGGAGAAAAATCCTGAAATGTTTTCCTCAAAAAACATAATTTCTTTGCGGCTGAAGAAAAAAAGACATGAACATCTTGGATGACAAGGTGATGTTTTGGAAGTGAACTTCTCCTTTGACTAGTTGATGGCATGCACAGTAATGCTAACATGTTCGGGATTTGTGAATTCGCAGCATGCATTACAGCATGGATTCTTGTTTTGTTCGACAGGCTCGAAACATCGCCGTTTACGTGGAGTTCAGAAGCTCTGATGAAGAACACGCCAAGCCACTTAAGGTTACATAACACAAGTTTCCATCAGTTTCCATTAACATATGCTTTAGAATTTGATTTGTAAATATAAATGATCTAAATCCATTTCCACAGTGCATCTATGGAAAGCCAGGAGGTCCTGTTTTTACCACGACTGCCTGTTCCACAGTTCTGCACCACTCACAGAACCCAGACTTTTATGATGAGGTTTGCAAAATTGGCCTTTTAAGTGCTTTACAGGCTTACTAGGTTACAATATGGGTACTTTAATGTTTGTAGTGATATGCTTTTTCAGGTGAAGATTGAGCTGCCAACACATCTTCATGAGAAACACCATTTACTCTTCTCCTTCTATCATGTGACCTGTGACATCAATGCCAAGACCAGCTCTAAGAAGAAAGAGGCTCTTGAAACTCCAGGTATCTGCATATACACATCAAGCTCTGTGTGTGTGTTGAAATGATGTAGTTCTCTGACAGTTTGTGTGTGTGTGTGTGTTGGTGTTTGTTACAGTGGGCTATGCATGGCTGCCTCTTCTGAAGGATGGACGTGTTTCCTCTCAGGATTTCAGTATTCCAGTCTCATGCACTTTGCCTGGTGGATATCTACACATTAAAGAGTCTTCATCTACCAAAGTGAGCACAAGAATCCTAAAAGCATATAAACAGACAGTTTAGAGAAAGAAAATAGATGAGTACAGATATAAGTATGACGATGATGAAGCAAGGATGAAAATGGACCCTTCACAGACAGTGATGACGGTTCCAAGGTTATAAACATCATAAATCATCATAAATTTCGAATTTATAATACAACGGCTAAACTGAGGGAATGCAAATTTGACATCTTTCACTCTTCCCATTGTACTCAAACTCTCAATTATTTATTTATTTTTTTTCTTTTGGAGCAAACAGGAATGGAAAATTTATATTTGTGACCCTGGATCACAAAACCAATCATAAGGGTCAAGTTTTGAGATTTATATAATCTTATATAATAAATAAGCTTTTCCTTGATGTATGGCTTGTTAGGATAGGACAATATTTGGTCGAGATACAACTATTTTAAAATCTGGAATCTGAGGGTGCAAATCTCAATATTGAGAAAATCGCCTTTAAAATTGTCCAAATAATACTAATTATAATTTTAATAATAATGCTAATAACAATTTTACAAAATATCTTCATGGAACATGATTTTTACTTAATTCCCTAAAGATGTTTGGCATAAAAGAAAAATCAGTCATTTTGACCCATACAGTGTATTTTTGACTATTGCTACTAATATACCCCAGTGACTTAAGACTGGTTTTGTGGTCCAGGGTCACATTTGTTGTAGCCACATACACAAATCCAATATAATATGTGACCCTGAACCACAAAACAAGTCTTAAGTAGCACTGGTATATTTGTAGCAGTAGCCATAAATACATTGTATGTGTCAAAATGATCAATTTTGCTTTTATGCCAAAAATCATTAGGATATTAAGAAAAGATCATGTTCCATGAAGATATTTTGTAAACTTCCTACTGTAAATGTATTAAAACTTAATTTTTGACTAGTAATATGTATTTCTCAGAACTTGACAACTTTAAAGGTGATTTTCTCAATATTTAGATTTTTTTGCACCCTCAGATTCCGGATTTTCAAATAGTTGCATCTCAGCCAAATACTGTCCTTAACAAACCACACATCAGTGGAAAGCTTATTTATTTAGTACATAGTTATACATAGTTTATACATAGTTTCAAAATATTTACCCTTATGACTGGTTTTGTGATCCAGGGTCACATATGTGTGCATATATTACATTTCCACATATGACATATGTTGTCATATAAAGAAAAAAATATATGAAACTGGAACAGATATATTAACATATATATCTAGCCCATGCAAATATGTAGGATAATATATGTGCAATATATTTTTTGGCATGACATGTATATCCATCTTAAAACCCATTAGTAAATGTTGAAATTATATATATCTAGATATATTGTTTTATGGGTAATATATATGACAGGGAAATATATGACATATATTACATTTTTGTATGAGTTTATGACAACTATAATTACATAGTGATAGCATAGTGATAGTGAAGGTTAAATAGAAACAGATAATGAGAATCAGCATCCATAGAAACAAACCTAGTAAACCGGGAAAAAAAGTCTTGGAACATTTCAAAACAGTAGGAGACCCAAAGACAAATAATGATGATTTACATGTTATATATTATAGTAGTTTGTTTGTTCATATTTTTCCATGTTTCTGTGCAGAATGGCTCCGACGTGAAGTGGGTCGATGGGGGGAAGCCGATCTTCAAAGTGTCCACTTCAGTGCTTTCTACAGTTTATACTCAGGTTGAAAAGAGTCACAGTCTCAGATAAAAATGTACCAATATCTTGTTCATATTTTATGATCTCATAATTCCCTTGGACTTTTTTGCAGGACCCCCATCTAAACCGCTTCTTCCAGCAGTGCCAAAAACGAGAGGCAGACCTCTCTCAACCTCCTACCTCAAACTTCCTCAACTGCCTTAAAGTAAGTGTATTCAGGGTCTTAACAAGGACTTGAGGTGTGCATCTATAAATGCAACCCATTTTATACATATTCACAAATATATTATCTAGACACAGACATGTAACTGTTTGCAAAAGATGCTTTACTTATGATTTCAGCCAGGGTCCAAATGATGCTTTTTGCTTGAATTTAGGCTTTCCTCTTTAGAAATACATACATATAGTGTTTTGCCATTTTACAGTTTGTGTGTCTCCTTTGTTTTGTCTGTTTTCTTTGATCAGTGTACACTGTTAAATTAGAGGTGCAGCAAAATGTATAGTTTAGTATATTCAAGATGTGGAGAGTGAATGTATTTACATATTAATAAAACTCTTATTAAGTATTGTCAAATGAATAAGCCTTGCTGCATTAATAAGCAGCAAAATACAATGCAAAACTGCATTCTGTATAACTGCATCTTGTTATAGCTGCATCATTTTTTTATTCATGACTGATGAATGAATGTCAGATTATTTCCATTATAAATGAATATTATTGCAATCTGTCAACTATGTTCTAAATACTTTAATCCAGTTTAAAAGACACTGTATTTAAAATAGATTTTTGAATTTTCTGAATTGAAATAAGAATACAAGTTTCTAAAGTTTCAAATTATATGTAGGTATTTACTAATATCCATCGTGTATGTTTAAATAATTCCTCTACATTTTATATTAACTCTTTTTTTTTTTGTCTATTCAGGGCCTCCTGAGTATGGAGAGGATTCATGTCATAATTCGCTTCCTTCCTATTATCTTCAACCAGCTCTTCAAAGTGCTTACTCAAAATGACACTGATGAAGTGACTTCCAGCACCACCAGGTACACAAACCCTTCACACACGCTTCTGAACTCACTCAGTCAACAAAGCTTTCAAATCTGATTCTCACTTTAACATTACATGTAAACCTCTTTTCCATCAGAGTCCTGGTCCACATCTTAGCTAAGTGCCATGAGGAGAACCTGGGCCACTATTTGCACTCTTACATAAAGGTACATTATATGGCACAAACTTATGTATGCAGTCTAGCTTTTCACTTATGTATGTCTCACTTGCTGCCAGTAGCTATGGTTGAAGCTAGATTTTTGCAGTTTACATTTTAAAGCTTTAAGCTTTGGAGTCTTCCATTTAAAATAACATTTCTTTTAAATGCACATTAAAATGTTTCTATTTTTACACTGGCTAAAAGAGCTGATCAATGACTCTTGTTTGGTTATTTTATTAAGTTTATGATAGTGGATAAATACATTTATACATTATCTCTTTCTAGAAAATTTTATTTTGATTAGTCAGACACAGCATTCAGCAGTCAAATATTTCTGAATAATGACATAAATATATGGCAGTCAGTGTGTTGTGCAGTAAAATAAATGATTAAGTCCATCATATACAGCAAGTCCAACTGTTTGAAGGCCGTCATAGTTTCCAAACAGTGATTATACTGTGATCACGTGACCATACTGTAGATTATCCCCTAAACAAAATTTAGAAAAAAGTGAGGACATTTTTTTGTTTATTTTACATAATCGAACATATGTATGAAGAAATAGTCGACAGCAGGGAAGACTGAAAAGGTTTTGTGTTTGTTCTTGTAGAAACGTGTCATGCATTATGTGTGTGAATGAGAACATGGGACACATTTGTGTTTCTCTTTTATTTAACCAGTTTGTCTTCAAGACTGAAGCTTGTGGCTTCAGAACAGTTCATGAAGAGGTGGCCAAGGGAATGACCTCTGACCTGAAGAGCAACGACCAGTCAGTCATACGCAATATCCTTAAGGTGAGCAAAACACTACCATCTCTCTCTTAAAGAAGTGATGGACCATTTTGAAGCCTGCCGACTGACATCTGTTTGGTTCCCTGCAGTTTTCGTGGTTCTTTCTAGAGATCATAGTGAAGTCGATGGCACAGCATCTGCTGGATGAAAACAAGCTTAAGGTAAATATCGAGTCTGCAGACATGAATTCAGGCTTAAATCATCTAATCCCATTACTTTTTCCTTTCATTCTGACAGTAAGCCTCGGTAAGCCTAAAACAGTCACTTATAATTAAAGTCACACTATAGTTTGAGGACCAGTTCCCTGATAACAAGCAACTATTGAATCAATGTTAAAAATAGTTGATTTGTCAATGTGGTAAAACTTTAGAATACAGATCCGTCATTAGTGAATAACTACACAGGAACAAATGACTAATACACTATTAACATTCTATTTATAGCACTATAGTAGTTCGCTATTAGCTAATCAGTAACTACTATTTTTTCATATCTCCCTAAGAACTACTAAGAACTACTATCCACAGGTTCATAATTAATGTAAATGATGCAAAATGTATAATTAATTCTAAAGTGAAGATCATGGTAACCCACTAGTAATGACACAAGTGTTACCAAAGCCATCGAAAGTATGACTATCCAGAACCTTACAAAAACCTCAATAGTTTTTAATGACTTTAGTCATTACTAAGGAGTTATCATGATCTTCACTTTAGAATACAGATCCAAATAATTAGTAATTCCTTCTGAAGTATTTGGTAACACCTGAGTCATTACTAGTGGGTTACCATGATCTTCACTTTAGAATTAATTATACATTTTGCATTATTTACATTAATTATGAGCATGTATATAGTAGTTCTTAGTAGTTCTCTGGGAGATATGAAAAAATATGACTTACTGATTCGTTAATCAGAATTTCTTGTTGGTCAATAGTAGTTACGTAGCAGTTACTAGAATGTTAATGTAGTCCATTAGTCATTTGTTCCTGTGTAGTTATTCATTAATGACGGATCTGTATTTTAAAGTGTTACCGTCGATGTTAATTGCATTGAATCAAAATCACGTTTGCACCCGCAATAAATTTTCTTTTTTAATTTAAAAAAAAAACACCATTATTTTGATCACTGATTGCTTTAGTTGAACTCTTTTGACTCTTTGTGCTTTAATGTTAGGTTTTAATTGTCACTTGTAGCAGTGTGCTAAAATACACTGGTTGAGGCAGTGAAAACTAAGATCCACTGATTGATCAGGTGTTGGTGACTGTATTCATTGTGAGGTTGTTTTAATAATTGCTCACAAGTGTGTTGTGTTTTTTTATGTGTGAAACTACAATTTGAGATTATATCAGTGGTACTGCTTTCATACTTCTGTGAATTAACGGAAAATACTGTTATGTCATCCAAGATGTTCATGTCTTTCTTTCTTCAGTCGTAAAGAAATTATGTTTTTTTGAGGAAAACATTTCAGGATTTTTCTCCATATAATGGACTGATATGGTGCCCCGATTTTGAACTTCCAAAATGTAGTTTAAATGCAGCTTAAAACGATCCCAAATGTGGTTGTAAACAAACCCAGCCGAGGAAGAAGGGTCTTATCTAGTGTAACGATCGGTTATTTTTATAAAAATAATATAATTTATATACTTTTTAATGTCAAACGCTCAAAGAAAGACATGAACATCTTGGATGACAAGGGGATGAGTACATTATCTGTAAATTCCTTTAAATAAAAAAAAAAAAAAAAAAAAAAAAAAAAAAAATGCATGCTGGGTATTAACATAGTACAAAACTCCCAGCATGCACTACAGTTGATCTGGTTATCTGAATTAGTTTGATGATTGTCACCATCGTTGAGGTTTGTATGATGAGTGTTGATGTCTAAATATTTCTGTATATTTTGCCACAGTATGTTTGCATTTGTGATACAGAATATTTACATCAGTAATGAAAGATAAACTTTAACATTATTTAGTAATACTTCTCAACTTTTACAGCTTGACACCCATTACAAAAAGCAATCTACTCTTAATTTTAAAACATTTCTTTCCTTTTTTTTTTAAAGCATTAGTGATTACATTGAAACACTATTATAAGCACAGAAAGACAATTAACCTAGTGGAAAGCAAGAGTCAAGAGCCCAACTAAAGCAATCACTGATCACAATAATGGTGGTTTGTTTAAATTTCAAATTTTGTTCAAATTTTTTACGCTGGTTCAATTGTTTTCACCTGCTCTCTCGCTGTTCAACTAGTTGCTTATTAGCATGCTTATTGCTAGCATATTGGTGTTTTATTAGTATTTATAAAGCACATATTAATGTCTTTTTCTGCATGACCATATTCTGGATCCCTTAATCCACCCCATGCTTAAACTTAACAACTATCGTACAAACCATTAATAAGCAGCAAATTGGGAGTTTATTGAGGCAAATGTCATAGTTATTTGTTAGTTATTAGTGCCCAAATTACAGTGTGACTATATTCAGGTGGTACGATTACACTCGCAATATTTGACCCAAGTTCACAATTTTCTGCAGCTATGAACTCTTGTATTTAATAAGACTGTGTAACAAATGTGTTTGCTCAGCTTCCTCAACCGCAGCGATTTCCTGGAACTTTCCAAAATCGATTGGAGACTCTGATCATGACGATGTCCGATCATATCTACTGGAAGAATAAAGAGTTGGCAGAGGAGACACGCAGCGCTAATATGGCCATAGCAGTCTTTGTGAAGGTCAGGAACAGCACACTACAAACCAAAATAACTGCGATAACCGAGATAAATGTGTGCAAAACAAAGAGTCAGATAAAGTAAATAATTAAATTAGATGCAGGACTAATTTTAAACTACATCAGCGGTTTCATGTGTCTTGCGTGTGATACTGTACAGTAGATGTATTTTAAATTAAACAGCCTATTGATCTGGATAGACAGTCTACCTTTTCAAAACAGTGTTATAAACTTGCTGCAATAAATTTTAATTGAAATATATGCATTTCCTGTCCTTAGCGGTGCTTTACATTCATGGACAGAGGTTTCACCTTCAAACTGATCAGCAACTACATAAACATGATCACAGCCAGTGACAATAAGGTACCTGAACTTTTGAACTTTCTAACTTTTCGTTATCACTTAAGCTGCAGTCACACTAGACATGAGGATGTGAATAGTAGAGGATCTGAATAGTACTGATTGACCTCTTAGATTAAAACAAATAGCACAAACTGCAGATATGTAAAAACAGAAGGTCTAGAGTGTGACATCATATCCTGTTCATTTAAGGAAGGTATTTTGCATGCTCAAAAAGTCTAGTGTGACCCAGCATTAGCATTAAAACAAAGACACGACACTTTAAGTTATGGAAAACGTGAGTTATGTAATGACTGACATGTATTTATGTATCATTTATGTGTGTTTTTGTCTGGCTGTTTAATTCATTGAGCGTCTCTGTTCATGAAGCTCTCTGTTGCAAAGATGATCACTAAAGGACCGCTTGTGTGTGTGCACAATGTGTTTTGGGTGCAAATGTTGTTTTTCCAGACGCTGTGTGAGCTGAAGTTTGAGTTCATAAGGGAAGTGTGTAACTATGAGCACTATGTCCCTCTGAGTCTTCCCATCACGTCTGCACGAATCACAGGTCAGAGAGCACGACGAGCTCCACCTCTTTGTGTCTCATGCACGTAACTTCACGCTTACATCTGAGTCCTAATTAGCATACTGTGGGCCACGCCCACTAATATTCTCTCTGTCTCATTCTCTCTCTGTCAGACAAAGCAGCACCGGAAACCCAAAGTGCTCAGGGTAACTATTAAGTGTATTTTACTGAACTTCATGTGATTATTTGTAAAAGTTTGATCAGTTCCTTAATGCTGTGGTATAGTGGATAGCATTTGAATTCATTATACTCTCACTGTGTTCTTGAGTATCAAGAAAGGGGCAGTCATCAACATTTATGTGGTTTTTCTCTCTGTCTCTCACCTCTCAGTGGACTTTCCAGAGTATATTTTGACGGAAGAGTTCTGCAGGAAACATTTTCTCACAGGACTGTTGTTGAGAGAGCTGGGGCTCGCTTTGCAAGACGAGCAAGACCTGAGACACCTCGCCCTGGCCTGCCTGAAGAACCTCATGGCTAAACATTCACTGGACTCCCGTTATGGCGTAAAGGTGACACCGATAACACTGATAAAGTATATAGCACCATTTATGTTAGCCTGTGAATTACAAACTGATTTTAACTGTATTGTGTTTGTGTGTGCAGGAGAAACAGGCACGGATAGCCTCTCTGTACTTGCCTCTTTATGGTTTGATCCTTGACAACATGCCTCGCTTTTTCCTCAGAGATCTGTTTCCAATCTGCCTTACGGCTAGTGACCAGGTACACATGCTCAGGACGTTCATTTATCAACTGAAATGAAACGTAATACTGAAGCGTTGTTTTCTTATATACAGTAGTCAGCATTTGAAGTGGATCAAAAAAGTTCATCAAAGTCGTCTTAAGACAAGAACGGGTATTGTTTTGGTTTTGAGACAACTTTGATGAAAGGCTTTGATCCACTTCAAATGTTGACTACTGTATTTGTCAAAACTTACATCATTTGAGCAAGATCTGACGTTTTAATGGATGTACTTAAAAGTGTTTCTTTAAAAAAAACTTGAGTATGATCTATTATTGTTTTTAATTCTCTTGTAAAAATATTTGTCTGGAGAAATCCACAATTGTTCAGTTAGAATCAAGTATTCCAGAGCTCTTCCACACAAAATGCAAAGCAAAAAAAAAAAAAAACTCATACAGGTTGAATGCTTAAATAGTAAATTGTTACTTTATAAACTTTGTTCATTAATGTTACTTTTAAAAAGAAAAACTGCACACAAATCCATATTCAAAATTCTAAATGTTTCTGTGCTTTCACATCCTTGTGTTTAAACCCTTCTCCATTACTTTAGACTGGAAGTATGTCAGTTTCTCTTCCCTTCCACGCAGTAATGTCCCTGTAGTGATTGTTTGTTCAATTATAAATATTTCCTTCACAGGGTTCCAGAGATGATCTCAGTGTGGGAGTAGGTTTAGCAGGTCAGGTGACCCATGTTGTACGCCATGGGAACTCAATGGATGCATCTTTCTCCAAGGAAGTGCTCAACTCCATTACAGGTATAGTGATGTTGGTTAGACTGTCTATCACCCTGTGTTTCAAAGATTGCTATTCACGGTCTATTCTTCACACAAATATCATTTGCTTTCAGAATATTTGGAATATATCACAACAATTGGTTTCATAGTGGTTTTTGGTCCTTTTTTGAAGCTTGGTAGATGTGTTTATCATAAACTGTCATTGTACTGAAAAGAACATCCTTTAAAAAATAAAAGTTCCTAAGAAAAAAAAATCACATATATTGATTTTGTTTTTTCTCCAGCCTTTTCTTCGTTGGCCGTATCAACAGCTAACAATGCAGACTCCAGAGGTTCTCTCATCAGCATCGAGTCAAACCCCAGCAACAGCGACCGCAACAGTGAGAAGATGGATGCATGTGAAAAGGTGAGCAAGTGCATGAATTTTTGATTGACTGGCAGATAGACACACTTGCAGACAGACAGGCAAACTGACTGACTGACTGACAGACAGACAGACAGACAGATAGACAGACAAACACACTGAAAGACACACAGACATACAGACTGACTGACAGATTGAAAGACAGACAGGCACACTGAAAGGCAGACAGACATAGAGACAGACTGACTGACTTATTGACAGAAAGACAGACAGACAGAAAGACTAACAGCAGACAGACTGAATGACAGAAAGACAGAATGACAGACCTTCGGGTTACAAGTCCGACTCTCTAACCATTAGGTCACAGCTGCCTCCATGCCAAGACTGACTGACTGACAGACAAAATGACAGACAGACTGAAAGACTAACTGACAGATAGATTAAAAGACAGACTGACAGACAGACATCATGACAGACAAATTGACTGACAGAATGACAGCCAGACAGACAGACTGAAAGTCAGACTAACAGACAGACAGACAAACTGACAGAATGACAGACAAATTGACAGATAGACTGACAGACAGATTTACAGAAAGACAGACACACAGATTGGCAGACTGACTTATAGACAGACAGATAGATAGACAGAGCCAACATAAAAACAAAAACAAAACGGAACAAAAACAGAAACGGAATTAATGATGTTTCGGTAACACTTTATTTTATGGTTTCTTAACTAGTTGCTTATTATCATGCACATAACTAGAATATTAGCCATTTATTAGTACTAATTAAGCACATATTATTGCCTTAGTCTACAATCCTATTCCTACCCAATACCCAAACTTAACAACTACCTTACTAACTATTAATAAGCAGCAAATTAGGAATTTATTGAGGGAAATGTCAGTTGATAGCGAATAAGTGTTCCCTATTCTAAAGTGTTACCGATTTTTCTAATATAACAAGAGAATGATTGTGATTATTGTATTCAGTTTACCAGGCCGCAGTCTCTCATTGGGTTTGGTTCACGCTTTGACAAACTCGATCAAGCGGAGACCAGAAGTCTGCTCATATGTTTCCTGCACATCATGAAGACCATTTCAGAGGGTGAGACTTTAAATCACTCAACCTTGGAGGACACTGTCTGTTGCACATATTCAAATATCATATCGTCTGTAATGACCTGGAACATATAATGTCATGATTTTCTCTCTATTTTGCAGAGGTGCTGGTTTCATACTGGCATCGAGCAATTCACCAGGAGATCAGTGATTTCTTTAATATCCTGGAGTGAGTGACTCTTTTCATAAAGATCAATAATTAAAGGAATGACAGAGAAAAACAGAATCAAACCATTGCGTGTTTTCATTAATTTGCTTATTTCTCTTTAAAACAGACTTTGTCTCCAACACTTCCGGTTCCTTGGAAAGCGCCACATTGCCAGGTAAGATCTCTCCTCAGATGTGTTTTACATGTGTTCCAGTATGTCTGGATGAATGTAAGAGTCATCTTTTCTTTTGTCTTTCTTCTGTCCCTGGTTGTATATATGTGTTCATGAGAGGCAGAGGGAAGGAATGTTAAGAGAATAAACAAACATTTTAATTAAATTCCAGTGCTTTGAAATAAACAAATCACAGACAATAAAATTATAATGTGTAATTTAGTGAAATGAACGTATTGGTTCTGAAGGTCCTGGAAAATGTTTTCAGGCACTGCATTGTCTTCGATAAGCCAGTATTTTCAGTGCACTGGGTTCATCGAATCAAGCCTGAAAATGATGAGCGGTGATTTCACTTTAAGATGAATTTTTGTTGTTTTATCGTTTACTCTTTGAGCGATAGACAACACTTGTTACTGAAGAAGCTATATTTTAACTACAAATTTTTTATTTATGCTCTTTTTAAAATTTCATAGATGTTTAATCAGAAAAATGTACAAATTTGCGAATCACTGTTTTGAAGCATTCAAAACACCACACACTGGTGACGCCCGCAGGTCAGAATGTGTAAATGCAAAAAAAAAAAAAACCTTTTGCAAATGTTTTAGTAAAGGTAAAATGTATGAAATGCAATTAACAGATCATCATTTTCAGGCCTTGTTTTGTTTTACGTACTATTGCTCCTCTTTATTGTACAAATGCATGATTAGCAATGTCTACAAATGTATAAAACTGATCTGATATCAGGTAAAAAAAACACTGGTTCATGCATTCACAGAGATCAATCCTGAACTATTTTTAAACATTTTTAAAACAGTTATGATGCAACATAACTGGAACTGGTTTTGTGTGTTTGGACAGGTCTAGTATAAGGAATATTTTTGCTCAGGTGCCTGAAGGAACAAAAACTAGAGTATATGACTAACTAGCAGCCTGTAGTGTCATATGAATTCCTGTTTAATTCCCACATCATGTGTTGTCTTTGTATTCTAGTATGTGTTTAATCTTACATCTTTCCCTCATCACACTCTCTGTTCCCAGTTTCATGTTCTCTTCTGTCTGACTTCTCCACACATAACTTCACATTCCCCAGCAGTGTCTAAAGATGACACCGCCAGCATTTAACACTTAGTTTCACAATAGAAACTACTTGTCCTGTACTGAAACACTCCCCTAGAAGCTTGGCTTTCATTTTCCTGTCTGTAATGGCTGTGAGGATGAAGGTTGGCGTTAACCCTGCTCTAATTGGCTCATTGTGTGCGCAGGAAGCTAGCGGCCGCCGTTAAGCTGGCTCAGGCCACACAGAACAATGGCACCCTGAAGGGGTCTAACGTGTCCTGCCAGTCTTCAGGGCTCCTACCCCAATGGTAAACACCTAACAGGTCTACACAGATCTCCCAAAAATGACTTACACTCCTAAAAATAAAGCTTCTGTTTTGGAATTGATGGTTTCATCAACATTAATGGAAACTTTCCATTGCACAAAAGGGTTTTGATACTGGAAAATGGTTCTTTAGATTATTAAAATGTTTAGATGAACCCAAAAATGGTTCTTTGAAACCCTTTTGCAAGCTTTATTTCTAAGTGTGTAACACGAAGTGTGCAATGCATAGAAATAATTGTTGCAATTAATGCATTTTCTAAATAATTTTTAACCCTGATTATAATGTTCTAAGACAAACTCACACATGCACAAAGCATTTGTCCCACTTTATATTAAGCGTCTTTAACTACTATGTACTTATGTAACACAATAATTGTCTGGTACAGTATACTTATTGTGTTCATTGTTTTATTGCTGCTGCTGAGGTGGGATACGGTTAAGGTTAGGGACAGATTTAGTGGTCTGGTTATGTTTTTAGAGTGGATTAAGAAGTAAAAGTAGGGTCAGCAGTGTAATAATAGTGTAATAACTATAGAAATTAATTGCATGCAGGTATTTTTAAAAAGTACGATGTGAAAACATGTACACAGTGAGTGCATTGTATGTAATGATTCATTTAAATGTTTGCACTTAAAGACACTTCATATAAAGTGGGTCTGTCCTGTGTAAATATCATAGTTCATCATGTTACATCCATAGTGTGGGAACCATTTTTGTCTGTATCCAGCAAGCCCATCTCATTCACCTCCTGATAGAGTTTATACAGAGGTTTCTGCAGGTCTTACAAAGTTTTAATTTGCTTTTTCACAAATGAAGGTTTTAAATTGGAGCAGAATGTCTTAAATTCATGAAGTCATAAAGTGTTAAATGTTGCATACACTGCACTGTTTGACCTTACCAGGCAATTTTACAGTAATATATTGTCAACACTGTTGCCAGCTAGTTACTGTAGGTCATACATCTACAAAAGCTCTTATTGAGGTTTAAACTTTTCAAGTCACCACTACTATGATTAGTTGTGCTGTTGGCTCTCAGTTTTTAATATGAATTCTTCCTGAATGTGTGCTCTAAACATGTTTGTTTTGGAAAAGGGCACTAAGCTAAAATGTCAAATCAATGATTTACAATTGTCCTGTCACAATATATACATTAAAATGTAACTACAGCATCAGAAGGACACACAGAGACATCAACAATCCACATATGAATCTCAACAGCTGAACAGTTTCATGCTGCAATGTATGCTGGGTGCATAGTACCAAACTCATCCATGATTGTTTGTCACCATTCATGATGTTTGTATGTCAGATGTATGTCTCAATAGACAAGAAAGAATTTTTACAGAGATCTTTCCATCACAACAGCTGTATTAACTTTACCAGACATATCTTTAAAGAATTATTATCTTTAACATTATTACTATTATACAAAGTAATTTTTTCTGATGCAACTTCTGTTGAAGAAGAGCATAAAGCTGCATTTCCAAAGCTCCCTTTCAATGTCATGACATTAGGAAACACTACAAATGCAATCAGTAAAAGAGAAAAAGATGACAATGCAAAAGGGACTTAAGGGTCAAGAGTTCAACTAAAGCAAACACTGATGAAACAAAAAATCAAACATAATCAAACCACGATGAACTAGAGCTAAACCTCTGTTAATTCTCAATAAGATCTTAGACAGACGACAGAAATAAAGTGAAAGTGGTGTCTGTAGTAAGTGAAGATGTTAATGGTGTTTGTGTTTAGATCTAGACAGATTTATTGTGTTCATATATTATTTACAGTTGATGTTCACCTAAGGCTGTGTGACTTAAGTGAGTTAATAGATTGTAGCAACTCTCTGTAAAATACATACATTAACTAGCTGGCAACAGTGTTGCCAGTATGTTACCGTAAAAAGCCAGGTAAGGTGCAACAGTGTGCAACAAAATAAATATCTTCCTCAGTATTTTTGGTTTTTCTTTCCAATAAAATTTACTAAACCTCCTGAAATCAAGATGTATTTACTTGAGATGCAAACTAAAAATTTGAAGTGAAGTTTTGTGAAAAACTGAACAAATGAAATTAGTTTATACTTGAAATTGAAAACCTGTTTTCTCTTTGAATTAGGTTATATTTCCAAACCCGTTGGCCAGATATTTGTTCTTGTATTAATTGCAAACTCACTTAATTTTGATAATTTTCTGATTTTCCCATAATGATTTTCTCATAAAACAAGACTTCATATCCTCTGTCGTTTTGCTTCTCTAGTAAATCTTGATTTAAGAATATTTAGACATTTGCACTGAAATCAAGACAGAAATACTGATCTGTTGCAGTGTGATCAGAAGGTACAATAAAATTATTTCCATATTCTGGTGTTATGGAGCAGAACTGTTAAAAATTCTACTGTAAATTGAATTAAAATGTAATGGAAATCTATTGGAAATTATATTTGAAATTTGGAAGTGTTGCCAATAAAAATGTACATTTAGAGACCATATTGACATACTTTGTTAGATTCAATTTAATTCCTAAATTGTCTTTGCTTGGTCTTAAATAGGTCCTTTAAAACCTGCAGAAACCCTGTTATATGTCTGTGTTTTTACAAAGAAAATAAAAACATATTCAGGGTTTATTATTTAGCCAAAACCTACTACACAGGCATTCATAGTTGACAGTCTATAAACACTGAAAGCATTTAAGTTCCAACTGAGAAAAGGTGGGAAATGAATAATTTTCTCTGCTATTGTCTTGCCATCCTCTCATTATGTTACTGCTAATCAGTGAAACTAAACTGCTGTTCTCAGGATGCAGTCTTCTCAGGATGGGCACAGACACGCCCGCTCACAGACCATGCCCATCATCAGGGGGAAGAACGCCCTCACCAACCCCAAACTGCTGCACATGATGGAGACGGGTAAACATGCACTCAACACAACCGCCAGAGAAAACCTGTGCTGTTTGCTTTACATGCATATGGCACAATTACAATCACCGAATTGAGTCGAAGTATGTTTATCATAATTGTAATGTGCATGTGTTTGTTTGTTTGTGTGTGTTAGATGGGAATGTTTCTGAAGGAGAAAACGTCAGCCCCACAGATATTGAAGCCAATCTCTCTACTGAAGTAGCACTGACCGTGTTGGATGTTTTGGATCTGTTTATTCATCATCACAAGGTATTAATGTCTAACCACTGTCCCGCTTGTGAAAAATAGATAGATTGCAAAAACATTCACAGTCTGTCTGTGACTGTACAATTCACTCTGATTGTGAGGATGTTATGTTGCCATCTGGTGGATACATGGTGTGTTTTCCTCAAGATAACCAACTCCTGCCGTCTTCTCTTCTACTGCAGAAACGGCTGCAGCACGACGATGGGCAAAACTCTTTGATGAAGAAAGTGTTTGACACGTACCTGCTGTTCTTCCAGATCAACCAGTCCACCAGCACGCTCAGACACGTCTTCACCGCCCTGCGCCTCTTCATTCAGAAGGTTTGACTCTTTCTCTTTATATAAGTTAAAATTTTTGTTCACCAGAGGCAGGTGAACAAGGAATTATTGGGTGAATTCAAATTGTAAAGTGGAGCATCTCAGCTGCATTTTCTTAAGGGGTGAAGTTAAGTTGTTTACTTTATTATGGAACAGCCGTCCCCTTTTCACAGCGAAAAAAAAAGGTTTTGGCCCATTTTTTTTCTTAGGAGCCAAGCACCAAAAGTGCGTTCTGTTCAGGAGTCAATGGCATCCCATAAATCTGCTTGCAGGAAAGTTATGAAATTTGGCATACAAATAGAGGATGGTCTCAACATTAACCATAGCAAATCTGGAGTCTCAAACTCTGAAGTGTTCTCACCAACAGCTCAAAGTTGCACTCATGTTTATCCTAATAACTTTTGAATGTAACGTTTAGAAGCATTTTTTGTTTGTTTTTTCCTCTGCGAAACTCTGCATAGTTCTTTGGCACCGTGCCCTGATGGTTATTAAAAAAGCATGTGGTTGAAAATTAGAATGAAATTTCTAAAAATATAAATAACTTTTGATTTTGTTTGGCTTTTTGTCATGAGACTGGTCCTGATAAATTGTTTGGATCATGCCAAGAACATCAGAACATCATCCAATTATGTCATAATCATCTGAACTTCTTGTCCGTTGGCTATATCCCTGCAAAGCTTTAAGTTATTAACACCAAACTTTGTGTGCTATTATCACCTCACATAGAGCACACCACATTGATTTGATAACAGCACCACCTATTGGTGAAAAGTGATAAACCTTTAAATCATATTACTAGTGGTTGCATTGATCATGTATTTTTTCAACCATTTTAACTAAAATCATCTCAATTACTTAATGCTGCTTGTAGCTATATATAGCTATTTGTAGCTCTATATAGTAATTTGAGTTTGCCTGTGGTTTGCCAACCGGTGTATATAAACCCCTTTATTAGACCAAAACCTACCAAAGAAAATATTAGTCATGGGTTGTGCAATTCTAATGTCTTTACCTGAGTGGAAAACTCTGTAAGTGTACCTAGGATGTAAAAGTGGCCAGATTCGTCAGACAAATATTTTAGTTTTAAACCCGTCGCGCTCAGTCCCTTCCTTTAATCATAACTGAACACAAATGAAAACCAGTTGATCAGTTTTGCAGGGCTGAAGAACGTCAACATTGAATCTAAACTCTGTAGATCTCTGTACTAATCTTTGACTCTCTCACTCTTCCTCTTCAGTTCCCGTCCACGTTTTTCCAGGGTAAAGCGGATCTGTGCGGCACTCTGTGCTATGAGATCCTGAAGTGCTGTAACCATCGCTCCAGCTCCACACAGACCGAAGCCTCCGCACTGCTCTACTTCCTCATGAGGAGGAATTTTGAGTTTACGAAGGGCAAATGCATCGTCCGCTCACACCTGCAGGTCAGGCTTCTGTTATTCTGCTCTTCTGCTGCTATGTGGGTTTCTGTATTTGGGTTACACTTTATTTTGATAGTCCACTTTAGACATTATACTGACTATAAGTGACCTACACCTACATGTCAACTGACTTGATTTGCAATTTACAATGGTGTTTTAGTGCCACATAAACTAAAATAAATAAAAAAAAAGCTTATGAATTAAAGTCCTAAAACTTTGAGAATAAAAGTCAAAATTATCGAAAGTCAAAAGTCATTGCAATACAAGATTAAAGTCAGAATATTTTGAGAATAAAGTCATAGTATTTTGAGAACAAAATCCAAATTACAAAAACAAAGTCATAGCAATATGAGATTAAAGTCATAATTTTTGAGAAGAAAGTCACAGCAATACAAGATTAATTGTCATAATATTTTGAGAATGAAGTAACCTTTCATTCTTGTGTATTTAACATTAAAAACAGCAATAAAAATTCGGTAACTTGGTAATTCGGTAAATCACATTATGTGACTATTTACAAGCTGTTTTATTGACAGTATAAATGATTGGATATTATATTTCATGCTCAGGCATATGACATTATTATTTATCCCATTATTATTAGCAGTAATCTTAGATGTACTTATTTTTTAATTTTTTTTTACATGGCACTAAAACAGCATCAAATTTGTAATCGTGATTACAATTACAGATGCCACAATTATGTAATTGTTTAAAGGCACAATTACAAAAAAAAATCCACTTACATTGTTCTGCTTTCTTAAGATGTGTGGGTGTGTGTGTGAGAGAGAGTGTGTGTGTTTTTCCTACAGGTTAAGGTTTTTTTTTTCCCTCATTGTTTTAATTTTTACATTTTTATTTTTTTTTTTATTTTTAAAGAAGAAACTATATATAAAAATGTGGCATGCAGTTGCTTCAAACAATGGTATAAAGCTATTCAAAACATCATTCAGTGTAAATTGTGATCATCGTAATTAATAATCGCAATTACAGTTTCAAGGGAATAATCGACAATTATGATTTTAGTCATAATCGTGCAGCCCTTCTGCCAACTAACTCTCATTACTATTAGTAGACTGTTAGGTTAGGGTTAGGGTTACACTGTAAAAAATAATTTGTTACCTGGCTGTCTTAAAATTTAAGTTCAGTCAACTCAAAAAAGTTTAGTCAACTGGAAATGTTAAGGAGCATCTCAACTTAGATATTTGAGTTGATTCAACTTAAAATTTTAAGCTTTTAAATTTAACAAACCAATTTTTTATGTTCAGTCAACTCAAATATCTAAGTTTTCACTTAGTACAACTTAACATTTCAAGTTGACTAAACCTATTTGAGTTGACTGAACTTAAAATTTTAAGGCAGCAGGGTAGCAAATTATTTAAAGTTGACTCAATTGTGTTTTTTTTTTTTTTTTTACAGTGTAGTAGAATAAGTTGACATGTTGCAAAATTACGTATAGTCAGTAGAATGTCCAATAAAGTGTTAGCAGATATTAAGAAGACAGTCACTAATACTCTAGTGACTGCTAGTTGACATGGAGTTGCAAGCATACTTATAGTTAACAGAATGTCTTAAGTGGACGATCAGAATAAAGTGTTAGCCTATATTTGTGTGCCTTTATGTGTAGGTGTATGTGTTCAGTCTTGTATTCAAGACAGCTGACGATATGAAATGGCTTTTATTGATTCTTTTGGAGACTGAATGTGAGAAACAGACAAAAAAACTGATTTAGATTCTTTTCTTTTTTTCATGCAGGTCATTAAATCTGTAAGTCAGCTGATCGCTGATGCAGGTATCGGTGGTTCACGCTTCCAGCAGTCTCTGGCCATCATCAACAACTTCGCAAATGGAGACACACCGCTCAAAGTGAGAATTTAGCAAAGATAACACACTTGTGTACCTAATTTAGTATTTCCGGTCAAAAATTACAGACCTATTAAAAATTGCTTGCAAATTTCTGTTTTTTTCTTACTGATTGTAGGCCCCATTGATCTGAGCTTATGTACCACCGTTTTTGAGTGAATATTGCCACAATTATCCACAGATTATGCTTCTTTCTCTGAGGCACATGAGCTGTGATCGTTGAGGTCTACGATCAGTCAGTTCCAAAAAAATGTAATGTTAAACAACAGATCTGTTGCTTTCTTCCAGAACACAACATTCCCGGCTGATGTGAAGGACCTGACCAAGAGGATACGCACTGTCCTGATGGCCACGTCCCAAATGAAGGAGCATGAAAAGGACCCGGAGATGCTGGTGGACCTGCAGTACAGCCTCGCCAACTCCTACGCCAGCACGCCTGAGCTCAGACGCACCTGGCTGGAAAGCATGGCCAAGATCCACGTTAGAAACGGAGACCTGTCTGAGGTCAGAGTGATGCATTGAGAGGATCTTTTTATTAGCTGGATTTATTGAATGGAGCTTGTGTAAAACAAAAGAAGATGCTAGGAGAAGATGGCCTCAGTCATAATTTAAATCATAAAATAAGCACAGCTTTAGAAAAATGTGAGGGTGAATAATTTAATGATAGAATTTAAATTTTTTGAGGGAAATATCCATTAAGTAAATACTTCAACCAAAAATTAAAACCCTCAGGCCATCCAAGATGTAGATGAGTTTGTTTCTTCATCAGATTTGTAGAAATGTGCCATTCCAGCACTGTCTCACCAAAGGATCCTCTGCAGTGAATGGGTGCCGTCAGAATGAGAGTCCAAACAGCTGATAAAAACATCACAATAATCCACAAGTAATCCACACCACTCCAGTCCATCAGTTAACATCTTGAGAAGACAAAAGCTGAAACAAAATTTCATACAATTTCAAACAAAATCCATAATTACAATTCCTTTAGTGAAAAAGTGATCTGGTCTGAATCAGGAGAGAAATCTGCACAGATCAAGTGCCGTTTACAACCCAAAACAGCTCTAAACAAATATGTGGCTGGATTTTGATGTGAGAAATAACAAGAGATGGATATTTTCACTGGAGGAAGCATTATTATGGATAATGGACTCATATTTTAGTTAAAAACACCTTAATGATGGACTTGTTTCAGATTTTGTCTTCTGAAGATGTTCACTGATGGACTGGAGTGGTGTGGATTACTTATGGATTATTGTGATGTTTTTATCAGCTGTTTGGACTCTCATTCTGACGGCACCCATTCACTGCAGAGGATCCACTGGTGAGACAGTGATAGAATGTTGAATTAGGTGAACTGTTCCTTTAAAGCTTCATTTATGCAGAAATCCAAACTGTTTGCCCCAGATTTGAATTTCTCTGAAAAGGACTAGTGCTTTTGTTAAATATACATAACATTTATAAACATAACTCTTTTTGTTGTCCACTTCAGGCGGCCATGTGCTATATCCACATCTCAGCACTTATAGCAGAGTCTCTGAGGAGGAGAGGTGAGCACCTGCATGTGGCACTCAGCATATAAGTAATGCCTGCTAATGTCAATGTGATAGTTTTTTTTTTTTTTTTTGCAAACATTGCATAAATAGCATTCCTATTGAGCTTTCATTTGACGTGCTGTTTGACCATTGCTGCTCAGCTGTTGTTGTTTTTTTCAGTGCTGCACTGCTCCTAGCTCCTTCCTGCCACTTGCTTTATTCCCTATACTGTGAGTTTTTGTGGCCTTGTCGTTAGATGCATTATAGCTGATTGTCTGGCATGAACATCAGTTTACAGTAGATGCATGGCTGAGCACTTGCCTTCGTTCTAAGTTTGAAATGGGGTTGAGCAGTATGAACAAAATCGTGTTACACTATGCCTAATTCAATATAATGTTAACAGTATATATCCTAATATAGCTATTTTTACTGAAAATTCAATTAACACCTGTAGAAATTTTACAAATGCTAATTCACATCACTTCATCATCATTAACAATATAGCAAAATCTGCACGGCACATCCCGTCATACTGCTCAGCCCTAGTTTGCGAGTAAACCTGTGTTAAACCTGATGCCACTCTGCAATCACAGGTTACTGGAAGTCTGAGAAGGGTCGGATGTCAAGTGTGAGCAAAGAGGGAGCCTGTGTAATTAACTCTAGCCCCTTACTAACTTCCCAAGATGGAGAAAGTGAGTGCACCTCCGCCCGCCCCGTCCTGCAGTGTTCTTCACCCCGTCAGGGGTCCGAATCTGTCTACTTTTTAATGACCTTAGTTTACCCTATCTCTACATGTCAAGTCAGTTTTGTTTGTGTAGCACTTTTTACAGTGCATATTGTTTCATAGGAGCTTTACAGAAAATACTCCCATACTAAGCGAATCAAAGGCAAATGTGATTCCCTAAAATGTTGCAATATAAAATCTTACTTTTTTTTTTTTTTCTGTGGAGGCTATTTGTAAAAATATTGCATTCTATTGTATGTAATTTTGCCTCTCGACTAAATATATCCTGTTATAAGGATGTTTATTTAACTTAACTTATTAAAGGTATAGTTCACCCAACAATGAAAATTTGTTGAAAATATCCTCACTGTCAGTCCATTCAAGAGTTATTTTTTCCATCAGATTTAGAAAAATGTATCATTCTATCACTGTCTCACCAGTGGATCCTCTGCAGTGAATGGGTGCCGTCAGAACGAGAGTCCAAACAGCTGATAAAAACATCACAATAAACCACAAGTAGTCCACACCACTCCAGTCCATCAGTGAACATCTTCAGAAGACAAAAGCTGTGTGTTTGTAAGAAAAAAAACAACATTAGAGCATTTTTAACTAAAATTTGAGTCGATAATCCATAATAACGCTTCCTGCAGTAAAAAAAAATGGTCTGGTCTGAATCAAGAGAGAAATCTGCACAGATCAAGCACCATTTACAAGCCAAAACAGCTCTAAACAAATATGTGGCTGGATTTTGATGTGAGAGACAACAGGAGATGGACTTTTTCACTGGAGGAAGTGTAATTATGGATTATCAAGCAATGTTTTGAAGTTAAAGCTGTCTTAATACTGGATTTGTTTCTTACAAACACACAGTATTTTGTCTTCTCAAGATGTTAGCTGATGGACTGGAGTGGTGTGGATTACTTGTGGATTATTGTAATGTTTTCATCAGCTGTTTGGACTCTCGTTCTGACGGCACCCATTCACTGCAGAGGATCCATTGGTGAGACAGTGATGAAATGACACATTTCTCTTCATCTAAAGAAGCAAACTGATCAAACACCTTAGATGGCCAGAGAGTAAATCAATTCACATAAATTTTTATGTTTGGGTGAACTATTCCTTTAAGAAATCAGTTTTTGCTGTGTGAATGCAAAATAGTATTTATATATTTTTATTTTTTATTTTTAATAATAATAATTTAATAATAATAATTTAACTCTTGGAATGGGCTTGCTATTCTCAGAATAATTTTGTAATTTGTGTTAGATTTTTATAAAGAAGTCTTCCTGAATTTTGGCTCCTGCAAGGTATTTGTTACCCAGTGAAAATAATAATGTGAACCATGCACGTGAAACCTGGATGTGAATGAAAGTGTCCACAAGCATGTTTTACACAAGCACTCCCTGTTTCCAGCTCACCTGATGTTTTCACAATTCAAACAAATGCTTCTTGAAGATACAAATGTCCCTGTGGTGTGCCACACTTTGCTGAATTATCACAATGCAAAAAGTGTTTGTTTATAATTAATAGGACCAATGATCATTTGAAATTAAGTTATTATGTGATTGTTAAGATATACTGTAAAAAAGATGGATGGATGGATGTGAAGATTCATAGAATGCAAAGTTTAACGGATTCATGGATGAGAAAATACTGTATGGATGGTGATTAGGAAGAGGAGTGGATGAGTGAATGTACAGAGGGAGAAATGGATTTGAGAATGGATGAAATACCAAGACTAATGTGTTAATGTATAAACTGATGGATGGATGAATGAGTACCGCACTGCCTGTGTTTGTGTATGAACCTGCAGCATCATTCAGTATGGGCTGGGCCGCCTTCATGAACATCTCTCCCAACGTTAAAGAAGAGGGAGCGATGAAGGAGGACGCCGGCACTCAGGACACTCCTTACACTGAGGTGCACAATCACTCCACACACTGATAGTTTATATTAAGTGATCATTTATAATGTCTCTCACAGACACTGAATGATCTCTGTTGTGTAGGACACACTGGTGGAGCAGCTGGAGATGTGTGTGGATTACCTCTGGAAGTCTGAGAGATACGAGCTCATCGCAGAGATCAACAAGCCTGTTATAGCCGTCTTCGAAAAGAGACGAGATTTCAAGGTACTTAGACTGATGATTGGTGGACTGTTAACAAAAGCATGAGGGAACAAGTTGATCAGCTGTGTTTTTGTGTCCTACAGCGGTTATCGGAGCTGTACTACGACATTCACCGCTCGTACCTGAAGGTGACAGAGGTGGTGAACTCTGAGAAACGCCTGTTTGGTCGCTACTATCGAGTGGCCTTCTATGGACAGGTGAGACACTCAAAAACTCTTTTGAAAGTCATGCTTTGTAAAATATGTTTGCAAAAACGTGCAGCTGTCACTTTACTCACTGATATTTCTGCAGTCCTTCAGAGATCTAATGAAATCCGCAGTAATCTCTACAAATAAAAGCTCAATTATCATGTTGGCATTAGCAGATTTATTGCAATATGTCATTTTGTAGGTTCAAATCTACCTTATTACAGCCAATTGTATTAGTCTTTCTCAAATTATTTTTGTATATTTTTATTTTTTTGTAATATATTTATTTTTCCAAGGACAAAAATATTCATATAAAGTGAAAATAATACACCATATAAACTCCCAAAATCCCAGCCAAATTCATAAATCAAGAAGGATTTTCTAGACAAGCAAAAATTATTGTCTTGTTTTCAGAAAAAAAAAGAAGTCAAAATTAAGTGAGTTTTTGCTTGAAACAAGCAAAATAATCTTCCAATGAGGTAAGCAAAATAATCGTGTTTTCTGCTTGAAATAAGATTATTTTGCTTACCCCACTGGCAGATTATTTAGCTTGTTCTAAAACACAAGACAATCATTTTTGCTTGTTTAGAAAATCCGTCTTGATTTAAGAATTTTTAGATATTTTGTCTGGAAACAAGACAAAAAGTCTAAGTTAGAAAAGCATTTTTGGCAGTGAAAAAGTTAACAAAAACTGAAATAACAATAAAAAATATATAAAACACCAGAAGAATTAATAAAACCCACAATATTTTCTGCAGTCAGTAAAGCTTGCCAAAACTGTGGTGTCAAGCCAAAACACCATTTAAACAAAATCTCTGAAATAGCTGTGTTTAAACACTTTTCTGTTCTCTCCTGTGTCTTGTTTATATATATCAGGCAGTGGTAAGTTTGGTTTGAGTTGTTCTGCTCTCACTGTTTCATGGTTTAACACTCCTAATCTCTCCCTACACGCTAATAATATGTGTGACATGAGTCACACATGGTTTGATGTAATATTTCTCCTGGACGTGATCATTCTCCTCTGCAGATCTAATCCTGAGCATTTATACTGTGTGTGCACATTGTGTAAGTGCTTTCAGGTAAAACAAGTTTTAGACAGACATCTAAATGTGATGTTAACATTCATTACAAAAGTTGAGTTCATTGTTCTTTGTCATACACTGCTGTCATTTTAACAGCGTGTTGCATTTACAATTGTTTAACAATTGGGCTTGAGCAAGATCTGTTATATCCACCTTATTTTTAACATAAGACCAGGTTTGGCTATTTGTAACCTGAATGTGCAAAACTTCTGGTGTCATTTGCTTACAGTTATTTAAGCTGTACAAAACTATTTAGTTATACTGCTTGATATTGCAAACTGATATTTTTATCATTTTAATGTGATCATAATCAACTGGTTTGTAGAACAAATGTAGAGGAAATGTTTTACCGTTTACTGTAATTTGTTATTCTTATGGTTATTCACCTATAGCGGCTAATGAATTGAAAGTCTCCCACATTAGAATGGGCATTTCTATAACACCAAAAAAGGAGGATTTGTGAATCCAGGATAAAAACTGAAAAATAATCCTAAAAACATTTCCATTAAGAGAAAGTATTCATCATCTTGCATGTAAATGTATATATTTTTTCGATAAATGCAAATAGAATAGTAAAAAACCATAGGGCTTATACCAATTAAATTAAGTCAATATTAAACAAAATCCATCTTTTCACTGCAGAAGTGACAGACTGCATCTGAAGTGGCATTTCGATGGATTTACACAGACTGTTTAATGCAGCCCAGAGATGCCACGAATGCATTTACACTGCAGTTATAATGGCGAGATTAATGTGCTAAATATAAAATATACTGAATATAGAAATATAATTGCACGATATAAAGTCAGAATTGTGAAAAGTCCAAATGAACTTTATTTTATTCCACGGTGAAAACAAAAAAAATCTGAATTCAGAGAAAAAAGTCAAAATTGCAAGGTATAAACTCAGAACTGTGAGATGTAAACTTGGAAAATCTGACTTATATGTCAAAAGTCTGTCTTTTTCTTGCAATTCTAAGAAAAAAAGCCACTGTTGTGAGATTTAATCTCAGAATTGCAAGTAAAATAAGTCAGCAACAAGTGACTAGCTGATTTCAAAAGTGTTTACTAGTACTGCTATTACCATTTCTGCCATATAAAGACATGCTAAAATAGTAAGAGTAGTGTACTAATATGTAGTATGAATTGAACAACTGTCTCTATGAGTGGTTGAATCATTGACTCACCTGATTCATTCAAAAACACTGTTGATTCTAGATGCAGTGATTGGTAAGATAGAGCAAAACAGTCCTGACAACATTGTGTCTAAAATGTGCATCACTTAATAACATTGACATTTTTAATTATATTACAATTGTATAAAGCAGTGGTTTTCAATCCTGGTCCTGGGGACCCACTGCTCTGCACATTTTGTATGTCTCCCTTATCTTACACACTAAGTTTAGTACATGGATCTCTCTTCTAATTAGCTGATGATCTGAATCAGGTGTGTTAAATAAGGGAGACACACAAAATGTGCAGAACGGTGGGTCCCCAGGACTAGGAATGAAAACCACTGGTATAAAGTATAAAATCTTAAACGTTGGACAAATGAACAAGTGGCTGAAGCCTGTGCTGGTAGACCAACTGTCTGACCTAAAACCGTTTGAACGGGCCACTCTGTCACACATTTACAAAAAAAACAGCTTACTTCTGTGCAAAATAAGGTGGATAGTCTGAACTTGACACTTCATAAACTGGTGATCTGTAGTTCATGTGCAGTGTTGTGTTCACCAGGGCTTCTTTGAGGAAGAGGAGAGTAAGGAGTTTATCTATAAGGAGCCGAAGCTCACAGGACTGTCAGAGATTTCTCAAAGACTCCTCAAACTCTACTCAGATAAGTTTGGAGCTGATAATGTCAAGATGATCCAAGACTCCAACAAGGTTTGTCCTGCTGGATCCTCTATACCTCCTTTCTCTGACCTACAATCTGGTCTGAATCACAGGGATGACAGTGCTGTTTACTGTATGTTTTTTCCAGGTGAATCCTAAAGACCTGGACCCCAGATTTGCCTACATCCAGGTGACCTACGTAGTGCCTTATTTTAGTGAGAAGGAGCAGCTGGAGAAGAAGACCGACTTTGAGCGCCATCACAACATCAATCGCTTTGTCTTTGAGACGCCCTTCACGCTTTCTGGGAAAAAACACGGAGACGTGGAGGAACAGTGCAAAAGAAAAACCATCCTGACCAGTGAGACACTTTATATTAACATCAAATCAAAACTAAAATGAAAGGAAACCACCTTTGTTAACCTTTTTATCTGATGAATACCATATAAATGTCCTGTAAACTACAAAAGTAATTGTAACTTTTTATTTTACAATTCTGTCTTTTTTCTTGCAATTTAGAGGAAAAAGGTGAAAATTGCAAGATACAAACTCAGAATTGTGAGATGTAAAGTAAGAATTGTGAAATATTTTTTTTTTTTTAACCAAAATTATAAACACAACACTTTTGTGTTTGCCCCCATTTTCATGAGCTGAACTCATGAAAGAGATCTAAGACTTTTTCTATGTACACAAAAGGCCTATTTCTCTCAAATATTGTTCACAAATCTGTCTAAATCTGTGTTAGTGAGCACTTCTCCTTTGCCGAGACAATCCATCCATCTCACAGGTGTGGCATATCAAGATGCTGATTAGACAGCATGATTATTGCACAGGTGTGCCTTAGGCTGGACACAATAAAAGACTACTATAAAATGTGCAGTTTTACTGTATTGGGGGGGTCCGGGGAGCTCAGAAAACCAGTCAGTATCTGGTGTGACCATCATTTGCCTCACGCAGTGCAACACGCATAGTGTTGGTCAGGTTGTTGATTGTGGCCTGTGGAATGTTGGTCCACTCCTCTTCAATGGCTGTGCGAAGATGCTGGATATTGGCGGGAACTGGAACGCTGTCGTATACACCGATCCAGAGCATCCCAAACATGCTCAATGGGTGACATATCCGGTGAGTATGCTGGCCATGCAAGAACTGGGATGTTTTCAGTTTCCAGGAATTGTGTACAGATCCTTGCAACATGGAGCTCTGCATTATCATGCTGCAACATGAGGTGATGGTCGTGTGAATGGCACAACGGTGGGCCTCTGGATCTCATCATGGTATCTCTGTGCATTCAAAATGCCATCAATAAAATGCACCTGTGTACACTGTCCATAACATACGCTTGCCCCTGCCATAACCCCACCGCCACCATGGGCCACTTGATCCACAACATTGACATCAGCAAACCGCTCACCCACACGACACCATACACGCTGTCTGCCATCTGCCCTGTACAGTAAATCTGGGATTCATCCATGAAGAGAACACCTCTCCAAAGTGCTAGACGCCATCGAATATAAGCATTTGCCCCCTCGAGTCGGTTACGACGACAAACTGCAGTCAGGTCGAGACCCCAATGAGGATGATGAGCATGCAGATGAGCTTCCCTGAGACACTTTCTGACAGTTTGTGCAGAAATTCTTTGGTTATGCAAACCGATTGTTGCAGCAGCTGTCCGGGTGGCTGGTCTCAGATGATCTTGAAGGTGAAGATGCTGGATGTGGAGATCCTTTGCTGGTGTGGTTACACGTGGTCTGCGGTTGTGAGGCCGGTTGGATGTACTGCCAAATTCTCTGAAAAGCCTTTGGAGACTTTTTTAGAGTGGCCTTTTATTGTGGCAGCCTAAGGCACACCTGCAATAATCATGCTGTCTAATCAGCATCTTGATATGCCACACCTGTGAGGTAAATGGATCATCTTGGCAAAGGAGAAGTGCTCACTAACACAGATTTAGGCAGATTTGTGAACGATATTTGAGAGAAATAGGCCTTTTGTGTACATAGAAAAAGTCTTAGATCTTTGAGTTCAGCTCATGAAAAATGGGGGCAAAAACAAAAGTGTTGCGTTTATAATTTTGGTCAGTGTACCTTTTCTCATTTTATTCTGTAGTGGAAACAAAAAAGCAGAATTCTAAAGAAAAGTAAGAATTTCATGATATAGACTCAGATTTGTCAGATGTAAACAGATGTAATTCTTAGTTCATATCTTGAAATTTTGTGCAATTCTGAGAAAAAAAGTCAGAATTGAGATAGATTGTAAACTCAGAATTGTAAGGTAAACTTGCATGGCAAGAAAAAAGAAAGTGAGTGAAATTAAACTGGTAAACTGTGAAATTAAAAAGTTACCTTTTAATTAACCAGTTACCTGTAATTAAGTTCTGTTTCATTAATTATCAATTTCATTAATAAACCGAAAAAGTTCTATTTATAACTTGCAATTTTGACTTCAATTGCAAAATTATCTTTTCTTGCTATTCCAAGGGGAAAAAAAGATATAAATTGAGAACTGCAAGAAAAAAAAAATTGCAAATGTGAGACAGATTTTTTTTAAAAGTACTTTATTTTTTACACTCTGGCATTAAGCATTGTGAGCCATTCTAGAAGTTCTGCCTGACATCTGTCACTGAATTATACACACTGCTTCTTTCAAGAGCCTTTCAAGCAGAATCTCAGCAAGCATCGCATTTAGTTTCAAGCACTTTGAAACATTCAGCCTCTTTATTCCTCCGTCATCCTATTCCTTTTAGGATGTTTGGCTGTGTAAGCCATTGCTGACAGTTGGATAATTGTAAACCCTTAATTTACACTTTTACAGCTCATGAAAACCACTCTACTGTACTCTACTGTAAAAATCTATCAGGCGCTCAGCTTCCAGCATCACATATACTGTATGGGCTGCTTGCTGTTAATGCGTAAAATGACTGAAAGTGCCTCAAAAGCTTTCTGACTAGCTAAACAAACCTAATTGTGGCCCACACTCTTTACAGAGACTGAGACTCTCACAAAGACTGCTGTGATATCACAGGGAAGTTATTCAGTGTTGTATTTCAAAAAGGAGGATTATTTTCTGTAAATTATCCCAACAACAACATTACAACATTACTTTTAATTCATTACATTACCATGCAAATGTAAAATGGGTCATGAATGCCATTAAAGTTGACTAGATGAACATATTGACAATAATACATGAACATATTGACAATAATATCAGAAGCACTGACTGACCTAATAATGGCCATTTTTTATTTTTGAAAAAATTACACCACAACACATACTGTAAACAATGAATGTCTGTTTATTTCTTTGCAAACCTGGCAAATATTTGATGTTCCAGACCCATTAACTTAACTCTCATCTCTGCTGTCTGTATTGTTCTGCAGCGAGCTCTAGTTTTCCCTTCTTGAAGAAGCGTATCGAGGTGGTGGAGCAGCAGAGCACAGAGATGAACCCCATCGAGGTGGCGATCGACGAGATGAGTCGGAAAGTGTCTGAACTCAATCAGCTGTGCAGCATGCAGGAGGTGGACATGATCCGGCTGCAGCTCAAACTACAGGGCAGCGTCAGCGTTAAGGTGAACGATGCACACAAGATGCTCTGATCAATAAATGTGCACATGTAAACATGCATGTTTACACTTTTTTTCCATAACTCCACTACACTGTAAAATCCAATAGTTTACCTTACTTAGATATAATTAGTTATCTTTACTTAGTTGCTATACTTACTAGGTTTTATTAAGTTACAGCTACTTTCAAGCGAGTAAAACAGTTTACTTACTACTTTGAGTGACGCTTACTTAAAATATTCAAGTAGCCACAAAGAAACCAATGACATTAATAAACCAGTGAGAGGCAGCAGTGCACTAATATGTTGCTAATTTGCAAAATAACAACAGAAGAAGAAGAAAAGCAATTTTTTTTTGAGGTGGCAATTGTTAATCTGCAGTTATTTTTCACTAGTTACATTCACTCATTTCCCAAAGTCATCTTGAATGTTGTTTCAGTACAACTATATATTTGAGAGAACATCACATAAACTGACTTCATAAATTGATGTTGATTTTCGTAAAATGTTGTTGGTGTGTCTTATTTTATTTATTTTTATTATTATTATTATTATTATATTTTTTTTTTTTTTTACTTACCATTATAGTGATTAATGTTCTGTTTGGTTGGGCACTTGGAACTTTGCTTTTCTTGTTATAATTTTCTTCCTATTGATGCAGCAATGCAACATGAAGTCATAATTTTTGATTTCAAGGGAAGAAAAGTAATAAGTAGATTGCTTTTAGAAGGTAACCTTCAAGTTCTGTTATTTCAATTAGCTAAATCTTTCCAATTCTTTAGGTTATGTATTTTTTATATTTATTAATGATCTTTTACAATTTTATTGTTCTTCATAAACACCTTGAGAAACTTTATTGGGTTGAGACAGTACTTTAATATTTGTGATAATGTGCTCAAGTCACAAACTTCAACATTCAGCATGTGAATCACAATGATGGTAACAATTCAATTTTATTTATTTTTATTAATTGTGACAATAACCATTATATTATTTTATTTTCTCTTTTTGTTGTGTTACTGCTGACACAAGTCAGTAAATAAAGTTAGCAAATAAAAACAACAACAGTAAAACAAACCAATTGCATAATTTATTCATGCCGCAATGCACTCTGGGAGTCAGTGAGTAGCTATACTAAGTCAAGTGTAAGCCTAAAGTAAATGATCAAGTACCCCCTACAGTTCTTTTTTAGTTACTAGAGCTCCTGTGTAAGTAAACTATACTAACTAAGCATTTGTCACTACAACATACTATTCTTATTTCACTTTACTTAGTTTTTTTAAGGCAATCGGTTTGCATGCTTTTTTTAAGTAAGCCCAACTAATTAGATTTTACAGTGTAGCACTAGCATGAGCTATTCTATCATCTTTACTTAGATTGTGAAATAGGTATGTATTTCATGAATTTGTGTGTTCTTTCAGGTAAATGCTGGGCCAATGGCCTATGCCAGAGCCTTTCTAGAGGAGAAGAATGCCAAGAAATACCCAGACAACCAGGTCAAACTCCTGAAAGAGATCTTTAGGTACCTCATTGTTCCCTACATCAAGGAACTTCTACCTCATGCAGAGCATAATGTCATTATATTAACTAATCTGACAATTACAACCTTGAATGGTTCATTAATAGAAACAGAGAGTTAGCTCATAGAAATACCTAGGTATTTGGATAGATGAAAGATTAGCTCTTGATATACATATTGATAAGTTGTTGAAAAAGCTTAGGCTAAAACTAGGTTTCTTTTACCGGTTAAAAAACTGCTTTCCTCATAAGGCCAGCAAGACATTAGTAGAGAATACTTTTTTATCCATAATTGATTACGGAGATCGTTTATATATGCATGCAGCTACTTCTTTACTCAGTAAATTAGACTGTGTTTATCACGCAGCAATATGTTTTGTCACTGGTGCACACGGACGCATCATTGTATCTTGTATGAATCCTTAGATTGGTCATCCTTACATCAAAGGAGAAAGTTACATATGTACTTATTTATTGTGAAGGCTCTTTTAGGTAAATTACCGTCTTATCTTTCTAATTTATTAACGTTTCATATACATAATCAGCGTACTAGATCTGGATCTTGCATTTGGTTAATAATTGGGCAAGTGTGATCAATCTCTCTACTGGCATCAAAATTTCCGTCATTCTCATGCAAAAATTAGTTCTCGAATATGTCTGAAATAAAAAAAATTGAATGGAACACAATAGATTGATGTGGTTTTAAATGTAAATTTCACAAAATAGCATTTCTAACAAATATCTGCCAATGGGCTTAGAAAAATCAACTTAATTTAAAGGAAAAATAAGTTTATATTCCCCATTGATATATATATGAAGAGTTCAGATGCAAAATCAGCTAAAAGCCATCTCGGTCAAAAATGAGATAATGATAGTGAGTGAATGCTCTTGACACATGTTATACATTCATCAAATACTTTTTCTTCAAGCTCGATAAAATACCAGCCTCAGCCCAATCAGAAGTACCAGTACTTACATAGAAACCTGTACATCTGAGCCTCATAAAAATGCATTTTTTAAAGAAAGACGTCAGATGGATTTAGCTGGTTTTGCATCTAAACTTTTCATATATTTTTTCTTGCTTTAAGCATAGATTATTTTCAGTTTCTCAGAAAAACAAGACTCCATATCTTCATTTTGCATCTTAAGTAAAATTATCTTGATTTAAGGATGTTTCGATATTTGTATTGGAAAACAAGACAAAATTACTGAGGAAGATTCATTTCTTTCAGTGCATGTAACATTAATTCCCATGATTTTTGAATTTAAGACTTTCTGACTTTCTGCCTAAGACCTTTTTAGCAATTCATTTGTGAAAGAGAGAATAAAGACTTTTTAAGACCTTTATAAGATGTACAGAAACCTTTCTATGCTCTAAGACATGCATTTAAATCAGTAAGTTAGACCATAAAAGTTTGATTTGTTCAAGAAGTTTTAAAGCTGGGCATTTGAGATGAAACTTCTGTATGTAGAATGTTTTAATGACTTTTTTTTAATGTACCTAAAGCTTAACAATGCTCAAAGTTTTAGCAAAATACCAAATTACTTTTAACAGAACTGTAGTGACTGATGTCCTAGTTTTCTGTTTGTCTCCCGGCAGGCAGTTTGCAGACGCGTGTGGTCAGGCCTTGAAGGTGAATGAGCGTCTCATAAAGGAAGATCAGCTGGAGTATCAGGAGGAGATGAAAGCTCACTATAAAGACATGCTGACCGAGCTCTCCGCCATCATGAACGAACAGGTCAGCACACCACATCTCTGACTAAACGCTAAACATGCATTAACTTTCCCCACCAGTCACTGGTTTTCCAGCTTTCCATGTTATGTGGTAGGGGGCACTATTGCACATCGTCTGAAAGAATATTGAATGTCTGGATCTAAGTACACTGTAAAAAAAAAATTAAAAAAACACAATTTGTTGAGTCAGCTTAAAATAATTTGTTACCCTGCTGCCTTAAAATTTTAAGTTCAGTCAACTAAAACAAGTTTAGTCAAGTTGTACTAAGTAACAACTTAGATATTTGTGTTTGCTAAACTTAACAGATGGGTAAGTAACCCAGCTGCCTTAAAATTTTAAGTTGATTCAACTCAAATATCTAAGTTGTCACTTAGTATAATTTAACATTTAAAGTTGAATAAACTTTTTTTGAGTTGACTGAACTTAAAATTTTAAGGCAGCCAGTTTACAAATTATTTTATGTTGACTCAACAAATACTGGTGAAGAAATAAGTAGAAACAAGCAATTGATATGAAAAATAACATGGTCATCAGACATTAAATGGCATAAAAATCAAAACTGCCAAACATTACAGAATAAAATGTCAATCCAGTGGTTTATGACGGTGAAGCTTTGGATGTGTTGATGGAAGTGATCAACTCCATCTATGTTTTGGTCATTGATCTGAATCCCATCTGGAGATGTCTTTGACAAAGCTGCCATTTTCTCAGCTTTTTTTGTTCAGTTTATCTTTTGACATACTGAACAACAACAAAATATTCTGGGAAACATGAAAGTTTTGTGAAAATGATCAAACATGCTGGAGGTGGCTGGCAGGGAAGGAGTTAATGCATGTTTTTTTTTTTTTCTTGTATGTAGTTACTTTGTATGTTCATTGCATGTTTTTCTATATTTTTTCACCTATTTAAAGATCCCGTACACGAGACAACCCGGAACAGAACGACACAGTGCCATTTGAGCTGCTAGTGAGTCTGGGAAAGTGCTCACGGACATTTCTATCTGACATGGCTTGTGGGTTTTTCTGACCAGAAGGAGTAAAAACTTTGATTTTAACAAAATAGAAATAGACAAAAAAGGAAAAGAATTGTAGTCTTGTGGATGAAGCAGAATGCCGTGTCTTTGCCTATGTAACACACACACACACACACACACACACACACACCAATAGCATCTGAAGAACTACAGGTACATCACATCAAATATGCCTTTTTTTCTAGACCCTGTTCTTTTTTAGAAAGCAGTGACCTTAATTAACTCGAGTTGTGTTTGACTAAGCAAATATTTTCTAGGGCTTTCACCTCAATGCTTTCTGTTGTGTTTTTGACTGATATCCGAATGCTGTCAGGCGTACGGTCGTCATGTTTCACGTATCCCACATAACGGTGTTGAACACATCTCTAGTCTCCGAGTGAATGTAAAGCTCCTAACAGTCTGCCGGTTCCAGCTCATTCCTTTGACAAACGCAGATGTGCTATTTTATACGTTTTTTTATGATTGACAATGTTTTACTGTTATTACATGTACTGTAAATTGTAAATAAGAATAATTAAAATTTAAAATGTTTCTTTTTATATATTAAAAGATGATATATGTGCGTTTGTGTCAGTTATTAATGCACAACATTGACTGAATAAAAATGTTAATCCCCAAAACTGATAAAATACAAATACAAAAGGTGAAAAATCAAATGCACACTGAACTGACAGTATATAATTGGTCATTGATGCAGTGTTTTTACTGTACTTTTTTGTTTAGTTTTCTCTACTAAAAACAGTATCGTAGCACTATTATTACTTGTAGTTATTAATGGAGTTGATTTTTTTAATCTTGTTTATGCAAATATAATGTTTGAAATTAAAGCTAATAATTGTAATTACAGTTTTTCTCGATTGCTAAAACACTATAACCAGTCTTTTGAACTAAAATTTCAAAACCATAATGCCATTTTTCAAAAGGCACGCCTATTTCCCTGAACTATAAACACTATTCCCCTGCTTTAACACATGAGTCAGATTTGGTGAACTGTTACTGCAAAACTCTGCACACAAATCCCTACATTTCTCACTGCTTACACCATGTGATCATTTAGAAAGCACTAGCATTCAATATTGTTCACTCTAAAGTCTGCAAAGTTGGACCTCAGTTAGCACACGATTATTATTAAGTGGAAACACTAGGAGTCAAAATTGATCACACACCAATCAGAACCTTCGATGGAGACAAAAGGGCCAAAGTCAGTTTACAGTTTGTTGCTTTTTTCAGATCAGAAATGACATTCTCAAAATTACTTGTTCAATCTCCACATCATCTTGTCACTTGTGCACGTCATAAAATGTTTCAGTTTTTTCTTTTTTAACAAGTTGCATTTGCTTTGGTACATTCATGCAACTGATTATGCAGCTGATTTGTCTGCGGTTTCCTACATTATCAGTTCCTTTTATCATGTTGCTCAAAATGTATTACATGTATATAGTTCTCTGTGCTATAGTCTTACCCCTCAAAACATCAAGTCATTAGCTCATCGTATATGTCTTTACAGTAAATGCTAAATTGCTGATCTAGTTGTCATAAACTGTCAGACATATTCTACACATTTCTATTAGACTTTTTGTAAATTTGCCATGAATAGTTCAAGTGAATATTAACTTTCACTAATGTAGAGACCAATGTAGATCAACCAATGATAAAGCAGTTCTCTGAAACAGCTCAAAGGTACACCTCAACATCTCATGAACCTTCAACTGGAAACCATATAAAGACAGAGGACAACGCAAGACTTACAAATTCTGACAGTGGACTCTAATTTATATTTCCGCCTTTGCCCATATTTCCTTTATCTTTTCTATTTCACAGTAACTTTGTAATGTATTTATATTTTATTTTATTTTTTTATTTATTTTATTTTTTTGTCAGACTACTAGTAAAAGTGTAACTGTGAATCCTATCCGGTCTTTTTCAATCAATATCCCGCATACAGTAATATACAGTTTCGAAGACGAAGAGTAGGAGGTGAAAGAGGAAGAGGAGGAGAAGAAGGAGGAGGACGACGACAACAACGTGGAAGAGAAATAGGAAGGGCAAGGGCAAGAAAACAAGCAGTCTTATATATTTTAGTTGATGCATGCCAGGGTTGGGTCAGGCATGCAAGAGGATTTTGTCCCCCGCTGCCTGTCCAGGACCAATTTAGCCTGTGATGTTGAGGAGGTTGTTTGGCCTGTCCCAGACCAAAGACAGGATGCTGGGGCAGAATAATTATTTTTGTTGTTGTTTGCTGTTTTGTGCTGTACTCTACAGTACAATAAATTAAGGATTAAAACACTTTCAAATGCATACATTTGTTGCGTTCATCATGTGAATTTTTTTTTTTTCCCAAGCAACACTTATTACCAGTTTTTGTAGTATTATTTTGAATTGATCTCCTCAGTGTGTAAAACTGTACAGTACTTAAAATAAGAGTATACTTTCAATCTACGTTTTATTTAATACCATAAATACACACTACCATTCAGAAGTTTTTTAACAGCAAGTTTTTAAGTTTTTTTAAAGAAGTCTCTTCTGTTCACCAAGCCTGAATTTTTTTTTTTTTTTTTTAAAATGTAATTTATTCATGCAATTTCAAAGCTGAAGTTATTTTAAATATTAAAAAAAATAACTTTTAAATATTAAAAAAATATTTCAAAATTGTTCTATCAAACAAATTAAGCCTTGGTGAGCAAACAAAAAACATTAAAAATCTTACTGTTTAAAAACTTTTGTCCAATAGTGTACTTCAAAATACTACTTATTTACACCTATAAGATACACTTAGAAGTATAACTAAGTATTACAAATACACTTGGCTTATAGTTAAGTTGTACGAATTTTCTCCATCTGATGAACAATAATCATGCCTTATATAGTTAGCATTTCTGGTGTGAATGAGCCTTTACTGCTTTGCCAATAAACACTTTTCTCAGAGGCTAGTCGTATCTTTTACATATTCTTACCTACAACTGAGATCAGCATTTGCAGCTCATGTTCTTTTCCTGCTCACACACTGAGTTTGTGGATTAATCCTGAAACCAATCCTGCTGATTGTTGGACTGATGTCTAGAAGAACTGGACTGGGAAGTACACACTGACACACACAGATGAGCTTCTATAGAAAGGTGTTTCTTATAGCAGTTTCTGCACTTGTTTAAACAGCACAGAAAAGTTCTTGAACGGTTGTCAAGTGTGCTGAGATTATCAAGGTTTCTCCAGCACCAAACAGTCACACCAGAAAAACCATTAGGTGACTGTGTTTTCTTAATAGACTGATTAAAATAAGCCATTGCCAGCAGAGATAACACAATTGCAAACTATTTAAAGAGTAAATATTTAATTGTGGCAAACAACACACTCTTAGATAATCTCACTTCATATTATTTTCATAATTATTTTTATTATTATTAAACATTCCAAATTAGTTTCATTTTCACAGAAAATAAATTATTGCAACTGAGCATAATCCTGTCTTTAAGGGATACATATATATATTTTAAAATGAGATAACCAGTGTAGTATTGTCATTTCAGCCTGTGAATACACTGTTAACAGTTAGGCCATATAGTGTGAAATAACTGATCAAAAAAGGCTCTCCATATAAAATGAGTCAGCAATAGTTTAATGTGTTGGTTATTCTAGTTTCTCGTCTCCTTCCTCCACATCTTTGAGACTGAGCACCTCCAGCGTCCCCTTCCCTTTAGTCTCACAGCGGATCAGCTCATCAATGTCACGGAAACAACCGGGATCTATCAGACACACCTGGAAAACAGGAAACACCATTATCTTGGAGAATACACATAATGGTTATATAAAAATCAAATAGCATATGCATAGTATTCAGACAACCAGTGCCGACAGGTAATTCACCTGATTTTCACTGCATTAGGTACAAAATATTAAGTGTCATCTGCAACCAAATGACGCTAGAGATTTTCTCAAAACTATTTTTTTTTCAGTTATATATAGCTATAGCTATATTTACTATATACTATAGCTATAATATATATCTATATTGAGTTCTCACAGAATAACCAGCAGCTTCCTTCATTACATTAACATGTTTCACAAGGTTTGACAAGCAGAAAATCTCAAAGAGTTGTTGTACTTATTATTCTAAAAAAACAGCTTTTGCTTCATGCAGCCTAACAAGCTCCATGCTTCTGCTATATTTCTTAAATGCCATTTGTTTCAATATTTTGACATGTACACTACCAGTCAAAAGTTTTTGGGCAGTAAGATTTTTAATGTTTTTATAAAGAAGTCTCTTCTGCTCACCAAGCCTGCATTTTATTTGATTCAAAGTACAGCAAAAGCATCAACATTTGGAAATATTTTTACTACTTAAAATAACTGCTTTCTGTTTTACTATATTTTAAAATGTAATTTATTCCTGTGATCAAAGCTGAATTTTCAGCATCATTACTCCAGTCTTCAGTGTCACATGCTCCTTCAGAAATCATTCTAATATGCGGATTTGCTGCTCAAGAAAGACTTTTTTTCAAGATTCTTTGATGAATAAAAAGATCCAAACATTTTATTTATCTGAAATAAAAAGCTTTTGTAACATTAAACACTCTACCATTCAAAGGCTTAGTGTCAGCATTTTTTGTTTCTCAGGAAAGAAATTCTAAAAATTATTATTTTTCTTTATCAAGGATGCTTTAAATTGATCAAAAGTGATGATAAAGACATTTACAATGTTACAAAAGATTTCTATTTCAGATAAATGCTGTTCTTATGAACTTTCTATTCATCAAAGAAACCTGTAAAAAATTCAGAATCTTAGAATGTGACTGAAATAATGAAAAACATTTTTTTGACTGGCAGTGTAAAGCTAAGACATACAGTTTCTTTTAACTGTATCTTAAGTGTCCAAACACTTTTTCGGGGTCATTGTATATATATATTTTTTAGAATATTTTTAAGACATTTTAAGACAGTTTAAAGGTTGTGCACACTTTCAGCTGGCTAAAAGCCTCATTTAAATCTGTTCATACAGTAACTGTATCTCTTCAAAAGACTTGGATGAAACCACTCAATTCATATTGATTTCTTTGACAATATCAAACTTTTTGAAGTGTCAATCAGTGGAGGAACAGATATATCCCAGATCTTAATTTGTGTTTTAAAGATGTCTTATAGGTCTGGAATGACAGTCTCAAGATGGTGACAATCTCTGAGTGTTATTCAACACACTTCATTATTTTAACATCCTCTAAAAGTTTAAACCGTTCTCTAAAGTATTTTGAAAACATTTACTGCAGTGTTTTGACATACACCTGGAAGTCCAGTAGCAAACTATAAAAAAACAACAACAGCGTAAAATGCAAAAAGTACTATGCTTAAAAAAATAAAAATAAAAATGCACCACTAATAAATATATTAAAGGAAAAGTCCACTTCCAGAACAAAAGTTGACAGATAATGTACTCACCCCCTTGTCATCCAAGATGTTCATGTCTTTCTTTCTTCAGTCGTAAAGAAATTATGTTTTTGAGTTAAACATTTCAGCATTTTTCTCCATATAATGGACTGATATGGTGCCCTGATTTTGAGCTTCCAAAATGCAGTTTAAATGCGGCTTCAAACGATCCCAAGTTGTAAATAATCCCAGCCGAGAAAGAAGGTTCTTATCTAGCGAAATGATCAGTTATTTTAATTTTTAAAAAATACAATTTATATACTGTTTAATGTCAAACGCTCATCTTGTCTCGCTCTGCCTGAACTGTTTTTGTTGTGGTTCATGACAGTTAGTGTATGTGGAAAAACTCCCATCTCATGTTCTCCCTCAACTTCAAAATCGTCCTATATCACTGTTTTACCTTTTTTGTTAAGGGTGTTTGATCTTCTTTGCATGTTCACTTTGCAAAGACTGAGTCGGTACTTCTGCAGCGATGTAGGATGATTTTGTAATGATTTTTGAAGTTGAGGGAGAAAATACGATGGGAGTTTTTCGACATACACTAACTGTCTTGAACCAGAAAAACACAGAGTTCAGGGAGAGTAAGACAAGATGAGCGTTTGAGATTAAAAAGTATTTAGATTGTATTTTTTAAATGAAAATAACCAATCGTTTCGCTAGATAAGACCCTTCTTTCTCGGCTGGGTTTGTTTACAACCGCATTTGTGATCGTTTGAAGCCACATTTAAACTGCATTTTGGAAGCTCAAAATCGGGGCACCATATCAGTCCATTATATGGAGAAAAATGCTGAAATGTTTTCCTCAAAAAAACAATTTCTTTACGACTGAAGAAAGAAAGACATGAACATCTTGGATGACAAGGGGGGTGAGTACATTATTTGTAAATTTTTGTTCTGGAAGTGGACTTCTCCTTTAAACTCAAAATAAAAGCCCATTTACACCACAAAATTAAGAAAAAAATGGGGTTTTTTTGTTTGTTTCTTTTCTTTTCTCAAAAGTTAATATCTTACAATTCTGAAGTGTACATCTTGACAAAAAGTCAGAATTGTTAGATGAAAAGTCTTTTCCTTTTTATTCTGCAGCAGAAATGGGTTTCCGTACTTATGAACTATTCTGTTTGTTTTGTTGGTACCCATGTGGGCACATCCTTGGTTTACAGACCAGTAATATGTGGTCACATCCTGAATGAACAGGAATGAACCGACTAATAAATTGCCCGTGAAGACTCTCACCATCTCCAGCTGATCATCAAACTCCTCGTTCTCCACTGTGTTTATTAAGGGTTTGAGCTTCTCTTTCAGCCTCTTCCCATCTTTGGCTGGCAGGATGAAGCGCAGCCGCATGTGAGCTCTCTGAATCTGAATGGATTCCTTCAGCTGCTTGATGACCTCAAGAGCCTGGAGAAACAGACATTAGCATTAATGACAGAGACCTCGTCAGCAACAGTGAGATCCTCACATGATCCAGCTCTGCTCACCTGTTGTTTAGTGCTTTTGTTTGCTTTCACAGAGTAGTGAATGTCCTTCATGGCTCTCTCTATGAGGCTCACTGTATAGGGTCGTTTGGTCTCAGGATTCACACATTTCTCTGCCACTATAGTTGCGATGTCACGAAACATCTGCTCCAGCTGACTCTGTCGTTCCTTGTCTGACACCTGTAGCTCTCCTTTAGCCAAAATCTGAAAATAAATAAAACTACCTGATCATGTAGAAACGCCTAAGCATTTGTATTAAACATTATTATATTTATAAAAACAGTCCCAGAGTCGGGGCAGATCAGATCATAAAGCTGCTGTACACGACACCAAACTGACCTGTTTGCATATTTCTGTCAGATCATCTGTGCCGAAAGCGCTTGACAGGTCGTCTTTCTTTGCCACTTGACCTTTAGACACATTGACAAACACTGTGTTTGTTTGTAGGACTTCGTCAAGGTCCTTCTCCCTATAAAAACAACATCAAATGTAACTACAGTTGATTTGTGAACATCACAATAATGACAAACTGTCTTACAAAGTGATAATAAAATGTCCATTATATGACATTAGAAATACCTTCAATGAATAGTTTTCAGAAAATTGACATTTATATTCACCCTGACACCACCCAGATTTGGAGAAATCATTCCATCAGTTTCTCACCAATGGATACTCTGCAGTGAATGGGTGCCATCAGAAAGTTTCTTACAAACATGCAGATTTGGTCTTCCCAAGATGTTAACTGATGGACTGGAGTGCTGTAGATTACTGCGATGTTTTATCATTCTGACGGCACCCATTCACTGCAAAGGATCCATTGCTGAGCAAGTGATGGAATGACACAGTTCTATCAATCTGATCTCAGAACAAACTCATCTACATCTCGGATGGCCTGAGGGTGAGCACATTTTCAGCAAATTTTTATTTTTGGGTCAACTATTCCTTTAAGACAACTATTTCTTTCCGAACAGGGCTTTGTAGCTAATAATAATAAATTAAATAATTCTATCATAAAAAAAAAATCTAAATAAAATCAATAATTAAGGTCAAATACTACATAAACTGAAAGAGGGCTTATTTGGTGTGTGATCACCCTCAAAAAATGACATCACACATTTATCTTGACGCAGTAACACCGGTATTAGCGTAAACAAGCGGTAAAACTGCACCATATACAGTTATAACGCTAATTTAACACTTTTAGGACTGTTATGATAGCTGTAATAACAGAATAAACAATACGAACATAAAAATCTTCATATAATGAGCATGTCATAACAACACTCACGCTCCGGATCTCCAACTCATCACTTTGTTTTTGTAACAGGCTATTTCAAACCTCTTCCCTCCTTTCTTCATCCTCACGACGGCAACATTTGTTAACCTGATCTGGTTAGTAGGTGTGAATATTGACATGTTTGACACTCTTCAGGTTCCCAATGTGGCTCTCGGTGCTGCTGCGTTTCCTCTCGTCTCTTCCTCGAAAGCAAACGCGATCATTAACCGCCACTCACCGCCGCAGCGCCTCCTGGAGGATTGGAGTCATTCCATGAGAATAAACAAATAAATAAATAAACAAACAGAGATAGAAATGTTGTGCTGGTTGTGCTG
The DNA here is from genome assembly GCF_022985175.1 of Labeo rohita. NCBI lineage: Eukaryota > Metazoa > Chordata > Actinopteri > Cypriniformes > Cyprinidae > Labeo > Labeo rohita. The sequence goes on along the minus strand of NC_066883.1, from coordinate 1,431,155 downwards.
GTGGTCTCTACACTCAGAATGACTCTACTACTTGACAGGGATAAATTAAATAGGTGTAATAATGGCAATAATAATAATACGTTCTCTGTCAATCATTTGTTGTCATTTGCAAGGACCTCTATAACTGTGCATTAAATAAGAACATGTAAATGTATATACGATTAATTTACAACAAAACAAATGAGATTAAAAGGGGGAATGTAACTCAGTATATTTCTGCTTCATCAGGACCAGAACACAGCTCCTGTCAAACTCCCTTAATTGATCCTATAAAAACATACAGATACAGTGACACAGTAGACTACAATCCAGCAGAGGCTCAGGGAATTTTACGCAGATCCTAAACATCAGTTAGTGTAAATATAAATCAAACTAAAGTGGAAACACAGAGAATTAACATATAGGTTTCCTAATAGGTCATGCTACAGAAGAGCAAACATGAGTAAATAAATGACAGTGCTGGTCTAGATTAATATAATGAACTTTTACTCTGTGTTTATCTTTTTAAACTTTTGAGGCTTAAAAATGGGGTCTGTCCATTATAGATCCCCTGAGGAACAATTCCACTCATTCGTTGCTGTAGGAGAGAAAAAAAGTGTCTAAACTTGTTAAATCATCTCAACCAACAAATTGTATGTTAGACCCTTTACCTACCAAACCATTGAAAGCAATACTTTTGGAAGTCGTAGAGCCTCTTCTTAACGTTATTATTTCATCATTATTATTAACTTTCAAGCTGGCTGTTATTAATTATTAACTTGACTTGAATTATTTAACTACAGACTTATCTCAAATCTTACTTTTCTGTCAAAAATACTAGAAAAGTGGTATCTTCACAGTTACGTCCTATCCACTTTATTTTTCCCATAAGAGCGGGTGCAGCCATTTGTAAAGTTTTTGTGTCTGGCTTCTGATCTCATCCACTTGCAGCTATTTTTAGCTGCACAAAAAGCTTGTTTTGCTGCTTAATATTGCATTATAGTCTTACCATATTATTTTAATGTATTATCTTAATTATGAACACACTGGTTTGTAATGCAAGCTGTTTTACCGTTTACTGCACTTCGATATTCTTCTCGTTATTTCCCTATGGTGGATTATGAACCGGACGTCTAACACATTGCCAGAAAACAGCTTACTTCCGCATTGAAAAATAAGGTGGACATAGAGAAAAATGTTTTTTGCTGCAAGGAATTCAAGCTGGGATGTAAACCATTTCATGGTACTGAAACTGCAAAAAGTCAGAGATAAAAATGCCTTGCTCTTATCATCCGATCATGGTTGCAACTCCCTGTTAGTGTTGATTTGACAACATTCTTTGGATATGCATGGAAATTTCGTTCATATTAATGGAATTGCATTGGCATGGTTCAGATCGTATCTGACCATTATTACTGTAGCAGTAAATGAAGTGGTGTCATATCGATCACAAGTTCAGTATGGTGTACCACAAGGCTCGGTGCTAGGACCATTGCTTTTCCAACTTTACATGCAGGCTTTAATTAACCTCCATGCTTAATAACCTAAAATACTGTTGAACTCTTGATGGATGTTTTGTCATGTCATCAATCAAGAATACTGTCATTTGACAGCCATATTTCTAGCATTTGTAAAATCGTGTTTTTTCCATCTTTAAAATGTCTCCAACTGACAAAATACGTTCTCAATGTCAAAAGCAGAAAATGTAATTCATGCATTCATAACCTCAAGGGTGCATAATACCTGGACCAGATGGTGGATCAACCACAGGAACAACCACAACACAGCCCTTAAATATCAGCGAAGGACAATTAAAGGAGAAGTCCACTTCCAGAACAACAATTTACAAATAATTTACTCACCCCCTTGCCATCCAAGATGTTCATGTCTTTCTTTCTTCAGTCGTAAAGAAATTATGTTTTTTGAGGAAAACATTTCAGGATTTTTCTCCATATAATGGACTGATATGGTGCCCCGAGTTTGAACTTTCAAAATGCAGTTTAAATGCAGCTTCAAACGATCAGAAATGCAGTTGTAAACGATCCCAGCTGAGGAAGAAGGGTCTTATCTAGCGAAACGATCAGTTATTTTCATTTTAAAAAATGCAATTTTTTTTTATTTTTAATGTCAAATGCTCGTCTCGTCTTACTCTGCTTGGACTGTTTTTGTTCCGGTTCATGACAGTTAGTGTAGGTCGAAAAACTCCCATCTCATGTTCTTCAAAATCGTCCTATATCGCTGTTTGATCTTCTTTGCATGTTCACTTTGCAAAGACTGTCGGTACTTCTGCAGTGATGTAGGATGATTTTGAAATGATTTTTGAAGTTGAGGGAGAAAACACGATGGGAGTTTTTCGACATACCCTAACTGCCTTGAGACAGAATACATTCTGAGTTCATGGAGAGAAAGACAAAACGAGCTTTTGAGATTAAAAAGTATTTAAACTGTATTTTTGTAATATAAATTACCGATTGTTTCGCTAGATAAGACCCTTCTTCCTCGGCTGGGATCATTTATATCATTTATATCGCATTTGTGATCATCTGAAGCTGCATTTAAACTGCATTTTGGAATTTCAAACTCGGGGCACCATATCAGCCCATTATATGGAGAAAAAATGCTGAAATGTTTTCCTCAAAAAACATAATTTCTTTACGACTGAAGAAAGAAAGACATGAACATCTTGGATGGCAAGGGGGGTGAGTACATTATATGTGAATCTTTGTTTTGGAAGTGGACTTCTCCTTTAAATTAATCCTCAGGAAAGATCTCAATGAATGGACAAGCCCTCAGGATAGAGAAGACCTTGATGACCCTTGGCACAAATACTTAAGGTCAACTAAGAATGTAAACATGCAGTTTTAACAAGAAGGACATTCATCATAATTTGCCCATTGATAGACCAATCATCTACTACAGGCTAGATGGCAGCTATACCTTTAGCTTTCAACCTGCTTGACAAATCGTCCTTATCTAATCCCAGTGTGATCTATCCCAATCTTCAAGTAGAAGGTGATTGCGCCCCCATGAAGGCTAAACAGCATAGTCATAAAACAAAAAAAGCCTGGCCTACTGGGAGCTCTAAAGGCTGTCAACTATTAGGCCTGAGATGATAAGGGAAGTTGCCAATGCCCTGTGAATAATGCAAGAGTGCTGAGGTATTTAACTCTAGCCAGTCTCCACTAGCTTGTCTATGCAGGGCAACAAGTTTTCCATCCTGACTTCTTCAGAAAACATCAGCTCGTGCTGCTACTGCCTGGAGGAGACTGGACAGGGCTAAGCAGGTTCCACCACTGCTCCAATGTGTGGCAGCTGAGGATAGTCTTTGGTACGTGGTTTTGTATTTGAGAGGCTGCACCCTTTTCAAACTTCCTTTCAGCAGCCCTGGGGACTATTGGATGTCAGATATGAGGCCTGAGAGCAACAACCATCCCCCCACTGCTCCATTACTGCGCATGTGCAGGGTGTGGATGGGTTGGGATGACTGGATTGAGAGAGTGATGCTATCCTTGGTCCACGACCACCTCAGTGAGAACTATCTCACCCAACAGCGTACTATGAAGGGCAAAATTAGCTATATACAGTCATAGAACTGCAATTTAAGTCACTTCCGTGTTAGTTTTAATAGAGAGAGCGGGAGGTTGCTGCTTGGTTTGAACTAGGCAATCAAACTAAGTGTGAAAGAACCATCAGAAAGTACCCCCCACACACACACATTTTATAATATTGCAGCTTTATGAACTGAATAAACAATTTAAAATAATTGTTTTAACAATTTTTTTAACATCAATTCACACTTAATACTTCACAGTGACAAAGGAAAAACAGACGTGATAACCTTGTGATAAGCTTCATCAAAAAACAAAAGAAAATCAAATATAACCTACAATGTGTGTTCCTACATTTCTTATTCTTATTTTTTATTATTATATATATATATATTTTTACATTTAGAATTTTAGTTCAAAAGTTCACGATAATTGATGAATCATGATTTTTGTGTGTAGTTAATGAGACCCAGTATCAGCAAGACTGTAGAGTTTCCCAGGATAAAATATAATAGCATAATGGGACAATGATAAGATTAAAGAAAAATCTGCAAGCATATGAACACTTGCAGTTAATAGTGTTATTATTATTATTATCATTATTATAGTCAAAAGTTTTTTAATTGTGTCTTAACTATTAAAGGGATAGTTCACCCAAAAATGACCGTTTTGTCATTCCAAACCCGAAAGACCTTTGTTTGTCTTTGGAACACAAATTAAGATATTTTTAATGAAATCTGAGAGCTATCCAACCCTGCATAGACAGCAACACAACTGACACGTTTAAGGCCCAGGAAGGTAGTAAGGACATCATTAAAGGGGTCATCGGATGCCCATTTGAAAAGTCTATAATATGCTTTTTGGTAAAAATTCTCAATGGTAGTGTAAAACAACACCCTTTTTACCTTGCCAAAATCAGCTCTGCAAAAATCATCCTGTTCTGGTCAAGATTGCTATAAATGTTAATGAGCTCTGCTCGCCCTGCCCCTCTCTCCTCTCTGTGGAGTGACGAGCCTGTTTACTTTAGCCGCTAAACTTTCTAACTAGCATGTTATAAGGAAAGGTGATCGCAAAGATTCATAAAAAAAACCCTATATTCACTTCTGCTGTAAGTGAAGCTGGATCACAAATGATTTGCACGAACATAGATATATATGTAGGTCAGGAGGTGCATTCCCTTCACAAACAAACGTAATCCACTGCATCTTCAGCGGTTTAGATGTCGGGAGTAAATGACGACCACTATGTTCATTATTACATCCAGCAACACAACACCTCAATCGCTCAATCGGAGATATTTTTGTCTAACTTACATCCCTGCTCTGGCATCCGAATAATGGAGGTTGGACTGTTACAGCTGATTTAGGGCGGGTCTGAGGTAAGACGCTCATGTCAATCAACTATCGTGGGAGCGGCATCTGTCATGTGACGCCACAATGACAGGCATCTGAGAATGACTCGATTTAAAAAAGGGAATATTATTTTTACAGATTAATTAAAAACCACTGCATGGATTTTTATCATTATAGGGTAGATTTGTACATGCACTGCCAACACACATTAATGTTCAAACAACATGAAAAAGTGAACTTTGCTTCCTACTACCCCTTTAAAATAGTCCATGTAACGTCAGTGGATCAAATTTAATCTTATGAAGCTATGAGGATACTTTTTGTGCGCAAAGAAAACAAAAATAACGACTTTATTCATCAATTCTGTCTCTTCCGTGTCAGTCTTCAACGTGTGTTCACGATAGTAGCACGACGCATATTTATTGAAAAAAATATATTACAACTGCAGTCCCTATTTGTCCAGGTTGAGGAGTAGTTCTTTAAATATTTAGGAAGACTAACTAAAAGTGTTTATTTAAAATAAACAACGTCAAGCATTCAAACACACAGCTGGCTTTTATGGAAAACCAGTGGGCGTTTACACATGTACCTTAAAAGCCCACCAGACTTAAACAAACAAAAATTATAATACTTATTTTCTAATTTTGTGACAAAACATAATATATAATAAGGTGTTTAGTTGAGAAATTAACCTTGGACCTGAATGCTCACTTTGTTGTGAATTTACAGGCAGACATGAAAAACGTCTCGTTTCACCTTGTTATATTTTGCAACCTAAACTTACACATGACCGAAGAAAGTCGGATTCAGGGACATGAAGACACGTTGTGCCAACCAGATGATTGCATAACCCTCACCCCTAACCTGCTGCACTTTGAAATTCATTACTTCACGTTGCATACTCGACATTACAAAATCTTCTTTAAGAAGCGTCCACTGCATTACCAGGGGGATTTACATTGATATAAGCCTTACTCGGCACTATACTACCACAATACGATATTAGGACACACTGCTACAAATTTGAAACTACGAATAACACACACAACAGGCACATATGACAGGGTTTACCCACGTAAATAAGCAAAAATTCACAAATATTGCACGTCTCCCCCCTACCAGAATGGACTGGTCGAGCGTGTATGACAGAGGGGTTTCCGCATCGCGTGAAACGCTTGTCAGTGCTCAAGTGAGCAGGTAAGAAGTTTTCTCAAACTTTCATGTTTTTAAACTGCCTTATAGAGTTGATATCAACATAAAAATCGGCTTAAGTTCGTTAGATATTGTGCGATAATGATAATATCTGCATTTAGATGCCGCTGAAGATGTGCAGCGTGTTAGTATTGTGTCTTTAGTTCTCACTTTGTTGTTCTGCGGTTTTATAATTTTTTTAAACAAAAAGCTCTCACACTACACATACAGTGTGTTTCTTTTGAGAGTTTATTCTACAGTTTAGAGTTTAGAATATACACACTGATTTCTGAACTGTAGTTCACATGTTTTTACGCTTACGAATCAATTAAGTTAAAATATTCTCAGGTTGTTTTCTACATGATTGAGTTTGTAGAAAGTAGCTGACGGACTTTAAAAGTGCTAATGATGTGGCCTCGTGGATTCTCATAATGTTCACTGAGAGTTGAATGTTTTGTTTTAAATGTAAATAATTTGTGTGAATCTGAATGGTGAAGTTTCACATAGTTAATGAGTTACCTTGAGGTTTTACTTAAGTAATGTTAATATACTTAAATATTAGATGTACAGAAAATATGCAATCAACACCTTAAACTAACTTGAGATCATTAGTATGTTAGCTCATTATTTCTGTCAGTGTTAGATGGTTGGTCTGCTGTGACTTAGCAGTTTTAAGCTTGTTGACCGTGATCGAATTTTGAGCTGGGTCATGGTCTCTGTCTGATGCTGACAAAGCAGATTTGTCAAGCATGTGGTTTTTAACAAATTTGTCAAATGCCTAATTCCTGATTTTTCGTTTTCATGAGGGAAGCGTGAAATATGGCCAGTCGTTTTAACACAGTTAAGTCACCAGGCATCTGCTTTCCTGTTAATCTCACTGTTTTGCTTTTCCTCAGACAAGCTCATCAGTTGTAGCCATATCATCTGGAGGAGAATGAGCATTTTTGAGCCACAGGCTCCCTTTAGAATTTCTTCTAGATATTCAGAATGACACAGATTTAATTTGTTTGAAAATTTACATGTCTTCAAGCCATCCTGGATGTAGATCATAGACACAGATTTGGAGAAATGTAACATTGCATCACTTGCTCACCAATGGATCCCATGCAGTGAATGGGTGCCGTCAGAATGAGAGTCCAAACATGTTCATGTCTTTCTGTCTTCAGTCATGAAGAAATTATGTTTCTTGAGGAAAACATTTCAGGATTTGTCTCCATATAATGGACTTCATTGGTGCCCCGATTTTGAACTTCCAAAATGTAGTTTAAATGCAGCTTCAAAGTGATCTCAACTGAGGAAGAAGGGTCTTATCCAGCGAAACAATTTGTCTTTTTTTTTTTTTTTTCCGGAAATAAAAATTTGTATACTTTTTAAGCACGAATGCTTATATACTTTGTATAGCACTAGCTCTGGCACGCACATCCACAACACTACGCACTACAGAATCACGTCGAAAGGTCATGCAGAACTACAGACCCAGTGTTTACAAAGCAAATGTGCCAAGTTTCATGGACGCGCATCCCAGAGCCTGTGCTACATGACTTTTTGTGCTTAAAAAGTATACAAATTAGTATACACGTGACATTGTACTCATTCTGAATTATGTGTTTCTATGGCAACACTATTAATGCCAAAGCCCTCACGCGCTGCCGACGACATGGAAAGCTATGAGTAAAATGTCACGTGCTGTCATCTCGGAATTACGGTAATTACGACATGGCGTGAACACAGCATAAGACCCTGGAAAGCTATGAGTAAAATGTGAAAAAAATAAGTAAAAAAATCTAAATTTCAACATTTTGAACAATAGGGCCCTACAATCGTTTTATTTTCTTTTTTTCAGAAATTCTTGTGTTTTAATTTTTCTGCTAATTAAATGAAGGCATTAAACATTTATTTATTTTTAATGAAATTAAAATTAAACCCTTTTATTTGTTGCCAAACAAACAGAGGTTTTTCTGTTAAAATTAATACATGGAAGAAAAATTGTCTGAATATTCTGTTTAAAAAAAAAAAAAAAAACATAATAATTGTAGAATTTTTTTCTACAATTAGGTGGTTAATCTTGCTGTAACATTTATTTTTTTAGCATTTAATGGTTTTATTTAAATTATTTTGACAAAGTTACAAGACTAATATATTTCTGTTACACGTTAAACCGTACTTTTATTTTGTACACTATGATATGATGCTAATTTTCTCAAATGAAATGGTAAAAATCGCATTAAGTGTCTCTCACAGCAGCTCTGGAGATGAAGTTCACGTGTTCCTGTCGTCATATAATGAGACGCAGAGGCCGAAAACCACCGCGAGCGTCACGTGTGCTTTAGTATTTGTGTAGTAAACAAAACCACGTCTCCGCCATTCATTCAAACAGAGCCAAGCGGAACATGGATGATTCGTATCTAAACCGTCTCTTTGCGTTTTAATATTTACAGACACTAGTCCATATCGCGATTCGAATTAAGTGAGTGACCTACTTTTGCCTTATTAAACCAAAAATTGACGAATTCCGCGGCATTCTGCGCTATAGAGTAGGAGCCTAATATAATGGCATAGGAAACACTGTCCTTTAACTGATGGACTGGAGTGGTGTGGATTAGTTGTAGATTATTGTGATGTTTTTATCAGCTGTTTGGACTCTCATTCTGACGGCACCCATTCACTGCAGGGGATCCATTTGTGAGAGTGATGGAATGCTACATTTCTCCAAATCTGTTCCTATGATGAAACAAACAACTACCAAATTTTGCGTTTGTGTCATTGATGAGTCTGACAACTGTTGTAGTGCTTGTACATTAGCAACATTTTAAAGCATTTATTATTATTTTTTTTTAATTATGTAATTTATGCTGTACTGTAGGACAAAACACTGGCTTATTTTACTGGTAAATTAACTACTGCTATTTTAAAAGGTCATAAGAAAATTCCTGTGGAAGCCAAGGCAAATTATCCTTCTGGGTTGTCCTACAAACTGACGTCATGACTTAACGGCTCTATTTGCAATGTCACAACAGTATACTGGTGTATATCTTCACATAATGTTCCTGTATTAATGGCTTTAATTGAGTTCATGCTGATTGTCTCGGGGACGCATATTACTGCACTGATGGGTTGCTAAGGTGGTGATGTGGACTTTGGAGGCTAAACATGGCATACCTTGTAAGCAAAGCTGTGAGATAATAGTAGTGATGTTTGCCATCAGGTGATAAAAAGGTTAGATGTAAATTTTATAGATGGACAGGCTTATTTAAGCCAGTTTGTTTTGACACTGAAAGTGACAGTTCATTTAAAAAAAGATAATTCGGTCATTTACTCATCCTCAAGTTGTTACAAACCTGTGTGAGTTTCTTTCTGTTGAGCACAAAAGAAGATTTTCAGAAGAATATGGGTAACTAAACAGTTGCCAGTAGCCATTGACTTCCATAGTTTTCTTTCATATCTTCTTTTATGTTCAACAGAAGAAAGAAGCCCATTCAGGTTTGGATTGACACGAGGAAGAGTAAATGATGACAGGATTTTTGTTTTGAGTGAACTGTTCCTTTAAGTGACATTTAAGGAGAATGCTCAAAAGAAAGTCACAAGACCCTTTTGTTAAAGAGTGTTTCTCTTTGGATGGATAGATTTGCCATGTAAATATTGGTTATACCGATTATGAAGGACAATACTGGAATGAAATTTTAGACTGATTTAACTCTCATGTTGTGGCTATTTTGACCTAGACAGGATTTCCTTTTCCCCAAAATGCTAGATAATGTAGTTGTATTGGACTAAAACTTATGGACTTTGCTCACACGGGTTATAACAACTTATTTATATACCTACTTTTTTTTTTTTTTTTTTGTAAAAATTGTAATCTTATAAACTGAGATGAATAAACTCAGATTAATGGAGCCTAAAATCAATCCGTTCCAAAAAGAAACACAAAACGTGCTAATTTAAAGAAATCAAGTTGAAAAAAATAAATAAATAAAATTATACCCAAGTTTTGGTGGTAATGTAGCATAATAATAGTACATGTTATTTAGAGGCGCCATTCAAGGACAACTTACAAAAAACAACATATAAAAAGAATATACAACATTATCACTCGCATAACGAGCAATTTACAAGCAATTGTTAAAAGGCCGGTCATTTTTGACCAGGAACATTAAATTAGGTCAAGGATTTTCAGGAGCACAAGGGTTGAAAGGAGGGACTTAACAAATGAAACCTAAAAGAAAATTATATTATATTTGATAATTTCTCAAGTCTTAGTGCAGGCTGTGGAAATTTATGATTTTTTTTTCCTTTACTTTAGACAAAATTCCCCCTACTAAATGTGTGATTACACCATGTGCATTACACACACATGTGTCAGACTTACTGATATTATTGTTTGCTAACATTTTTTGGAAATCACATCATTAGAGCATAATGTCAGCTGCCAAATCTGTTTCCTGTCACTGCAGTGGTGCTCCTCATAACGATGGCAGACACACAGGCCGATCCCTCCGCGCAGCCGGAGCTGATGGATGAGGACGAACCCTTCTTCAGTAACCTGGACATCTTCCTCTTCTCCCTCATCGCCGGCCTGCTCATCTACTGGTTCATATTCCGCAAAAAAACAGAGCCCATCCCAGAGTTTAAGAAACTAGAGTCTACGTAAGTACCTCAAAACTATATCGTCCTGTATCGTCGTAACATTAAAATGTAAAATTGGAAAAAGATTCAATTTTTAGCTTTTTTTTATTGACTGTTCGAATCAAACTGTCTATAAATTGAGTCTCGTTTCACCCCAAAGTCAAATGATTTTTTTTTTTTTTTTTTTTGCTAAAGTTTTTATAAAGGTAGTGAATTTGAAGAATAAATTTTATTTGTTAGTGTAAACTGACTGTAATGGGAATTTTAATTTATTTTGTAAACTGTAACTGTATTTTTATGCCAGCTAATTTATGCTGAAAAAAGACAAAAAAGTATCATTTTAAATTATAATTTTTAATTGCTGTCACTCTCACAATAATAATAATTTTTTTTTTTTTTTTTTTTGCCCACCATGAAATAAATGTAACTGATCCAAATCCTGCTCCACATAACAGGACGTGAAACACAAATATGTTCTTTTTTTGTTTTGCTCTGCAGTTTTGTAGCTTTGGTAACTTGACACATGGAAACTGAGATTTTTAGAAGAAATATGTTTAAATAGACTTTATTTATTTTTTTTGCTTTAAAATATAATTTCTTGAGAAATAAAATGATAATTAACTATGTAAAATGACAAATAGAAGTATTTCTCAGCTGAGAGGAAATTACATTTCCAGCTGCAGGGTCAGTATCATTGCGTTCCTCCTGTTAAAACACTTCAGTCCTTCTGGAAACAATTAGTGTTTTCTTAGGTTCTTCCTGCTGACGCTGAGGTTGCAGCAAATGTTTATTGCTTGCTTAGCCTTGAATAGTGTCATTGGCAAAGGTCTTACTCAATGCCAGACATTACAGTCACTCCTGAGCTGTTAGTGAGATAACAAACTGTAGAGGGTCATCATGGTTGAAGGATAAGTTTGAGGTTTCATTTATCTCTCTCACATGCATCACCTGACTACAGAGACAGAGTGCAATAGAGCTAGGAATGAAAAATATTACTTGGATTCGAAAAATAAATTCCATAAATGTTTCAGTAAATAATGGCTTTATAATTCTCTCTGACACATGGAAACTGAATACTGACCTTTGTATTTCTGCAGAGCATTTCTGTGTGTCACCAATGGAAAAATACTGTGTGTAAATGAAAAACATAAATTAAATGTGTGCATACAATTATTACACCATTATAAGGTAGTGGTAGGTGGTGGTAATTCATTGAATCATTTATTCTAATGATTTGTTCAAAATGTCTTATTCATTTTTATTGAATCATTGAATCATTGACTCAAATGATTCTTTTAAAAAACATATTAGTTTGGGAATCAAACAGTTCGAACTGTTTTCATTGGTGAAATAGTATTGTGTCTAAAATGTGACTCACTCAATATTAATGTCATGTTTGTTGAACTGCTTGTATAAAATCAGTACAGCATTTGCGATCGCACTCACACTGACTTTCTTCTTTCAGATGAATACAATCAGAGTTATATTACAAAAAGTACTCCACTCCACACTCCAGTAAAAATATGTAGTCTAGTGAGAACCATGTTTTGTTTACAGCAAAGGAAAACCAGTTTCCTCTGACATTTTTCTTTACAAATCCTTGTTTTGTACTTCTAATTCATGCCTACTGTTTTGTTTTGCTCTCTCCTTGCCGCTTCCGTATTGATCACAGCGTTCGCTTATGTCTTACGTCGTCCGCTGGAACGCCACTCTCTAGTGTACGACTGTTAGTGGAAACTAGAGATTACGGTTTATAAAGTTGTAAATATGGGTATTTTTCTTGGACAAATGCATCGATTCACCTCAGAAGGCCTTTATTAGCCCCCTGGAGCCGTGTGGAGTACTTTTCATGATCGATATATGCACTTTATTGGGCTTCAAAATCTCAACAGCCATTCACTGCCATTATAAATCTTGGAAGAGCCAGGACATTTTTAATATAACTCAATTCAACCAGAGGTCCCTGGCTCAAATTTTTGATTTTGCTCATATTTTTTCTGAAGAACGATAGACATGTATAGTGATGAAAGCCAAAATATTATTAATGTCATGGATGAATATTTACTGAGTAATCCACTGTTTTGTAGAGGGTGGGCAAAATGGCAATTTTTATCTGAGATTCAGTGTCAAATTACAGCATCATTATCTTATTTTTACACAGAGATTGGTAGTTCTATTAGTCAAATCTGTCGACTTTAGCAGTCTTTATGTTATGTGCCAATGGTGACCATTCAAAAATGGGGAAACAGCACTTTTCAGATTTTTACTCCAAAGTTTGCATGCCTGTAACTCAGGAAGTATTAAAGATATGTTAATGCCCTTTTAGATGTTGGGTCTCAGCAAACCTTCCTTTTGGCATCTTCATTTTCAAGGCCCTGCATGGTTCAGTTCCAGAGATATTGGGATCTCAAAATGGCTCCAGGGGCAAATTGCTAAGTTGTACACATTTTCAATTTGCAAAAATATGAGACGACTTTTGTTTTAAAGAGGAATGTCTGAAGAACAAATAATGTTGAAACTAGGAATATATCTCGTTTCCCTATGTCAAGACAACTGCATTAAACATACCTTAGTGCCATAAATATTCTTTTTCCAAAGTTTGCTTGCCTATAACTCAAGAAGCACTAAAGATATCCCAATATGATTTTATATTCTAGTTTTTAATAAACATTTCTTCATTTTAAAATACAATCAGTATCAGCTGTATGCAAAGTGACCAACATTTGGTTTTCAAGCACTGAAAATGGGTAATATTCAACCATCTGGACATGGAGCCTGATTGAGATCCTCATATTTCAGGGACTGAGTGATGTAGGGCCTTAAAAATGAAGTTTCCAAAAGAGAAGTTTATTAAGTACTGGAATCTAAAATCATATTGTGATATCTTTAATACGTCTGGAGTTATAGGCACGCAAACTTTGGGAAAAGAATATTTATGGCACTCAGACAGGTATGTTTCATGCAGTTGTCTTGACAGAAGGAAACAAGATACATCTCTAGCTTCAACATTATTTCTTCTTCAAACATTCCTCTTTAAAAGAAGAGGTATCATATTTTTTCAAACTGACCCACATTTGGTTTTTGACCACTGAAAATGTAACAATTTACCCCTGGAGCCACATTAAAATTCCAATATTTCTGGAACCAAACCAAGTAGGCCATTAAAAATGAAGATACCAAAAGGAAGGTTTGTTAAGGCCCAATATCTAAAAGAGCATTAGGATATATTAAATACTTGATGAGTTACAGACATGCAAACTTTGAAGTAAAAACTTGAAAAAGTGTTGTCACCATTGGCACATAATGCAGTAAAAACGGGTAAAGTCAACAGATTTTACTAATATAACTACCAATCTCTGTGTAAAAAATGAGATAATGATGCTGGCATCTTTCTGAAGTCATTTTTAACTTCTTGTAATTCAGCTCTGAATCTCAGGAGAAAATTGCCATTTTGACCTCCCTCTACAAAATAGTGGATTACTAAGTAAACATTCATCCATGACATTTAACATTTTGGCTTTCATCCCTATACATCTTCCTTCATAAAAAAAAAAATATAGTAAAATCAAAAATTTGAGCTAGGAAAGTGTCTGAGATTTGGTTGATTTGACACAGAATGACCCTGTTGTTTTTGCCTGAAAGAAGAAAGTCATATACACCTAGGATCGCTTAAGGGTGAGTAAATCATAGAGTAATTTTTGTTTTTGGGTGTTCTATCCCTTTGATTATATCACATCTTATAAAAAAAAAAAGTCCTGCACAGGGGTATTTTTTGCTTTCATAACTTGAATTATAAGGGCACTCTTTATACTAACTGACATGTAGTCACTATGCAGTTAGAGAAGTAACTTCTGTTCGCACCACTGAATGTTCCAGATAATTGCGTTTAAAGTTGCTATTCGATGCATTGAAATGGTGTTTGATGTTATCAGTTTACAATATGCAGTATACAGTCGCAATCTGCATGCATAAACATCACTTGGCTTTATTTGCGGTGGTCAGGCAAAAGAAAACAAAACTTTGGTCTATTTTCAGTGTCTGCTTTTCTTTTCACACTCATTTTTTCACACATTTCGCTGTCAGCCGCACACTGTCTGCACCGGGTGCAAACCGTTGTTTTCTACAGTAGAAGCGTCAAAGCAGAAGTGGCACCTAAACACAGACAAAAGTGTTTAAATGTAAACTAGACTTTTTTCTAGTCTATTTATCACATACAATATAACGTATGGTAGAAAAGACCATTTGGAGTCAATGGACTTGTCACTGATTTGAATTTTCCACATCATGCATTTGAATTTTGTGCCTGTATATGCCAGAGAGTTCATAAAAATAGCTGAATCACTTTTTTTAAGACAAGATCCCTATTGATCCTTTATTGATCATGCAGATCTGCCCTAATGCATATAATTATGCCTCTTTTCAAATGATCATAATAGGGAAAATATGGGTAGGGCTGAACAACACCATATTCTTATGCACAGTATTAATTTGTACTTAGAGTAAATATACAATAACCCTTAATCAGTGCTGGGTAGTAATTGATGACATGCAATCTGGATTACATAATCAGATTCCAAAACGTAATTACTTGTAATTAGTGTCCATTTTAATATGCTTATAATAGGATTACAGTTACTTTTTATGGATTACATGATTACATATTTTTTTCACGCAATGACTGTAAATCATTCAGTAAAATTTTCACTAACTGTTGATTCTGGAAGACAAAAATATTTTCAACATGAAAGACCCTGGGTGTGTAATGTCATCGTCATTATCGTGTTTATTAATGTTTGTTTATATAATGCAATGATTTGTTTCAACTAATCAACCCTGAAATAAATAAATATATATATATATATATATATATATATATATATATATATATATATATATATATATATATATATATATATATATATATATATATATATGAAATATTTCAGAGAAAATTAATAGTTTAATCAGGGTTCGTACAAGGTGCTTAAAGTACTGGAATTTGACTTTTTTAAATTTAAGGTCTGGAAAACCCTTGAAAATAGCAATATTCCTGAGGAGGTACTTAAAAAGAGCTTGAATTACTGAAAGACAATGTGTCTATTAAATAAATGTTTAATTTTTTATGTAGCTTTAATATCTTTTCATGCAAAATTCATGCAATTCAAAAAAACAAAAAACTTTTTTCGCTTTTTTCGGTTAATAAAAAAACACAAGTAAAACATTAAAGTAGCGAGCTAAGCCAGTAATAGTACTGACAATGTTATGTAAACATGGTTAAAGATGCGACAAGAGGAGCAGATGAACCAAATCAGTTGAGTGAGTCATTTCAATTGGAACCGCTGTGATTGAATCAAACTTGTGACTTCGATCATTCATTTCAAACAATTGACTAGCAAAAAAAAAAAAAAAAAAAAAAAAACGATAAAATTAAAAGAGCCAATCATTTTTGTCATTTTTGAATTTTGAAGTTGCTTGTAACAATTTTGAAAAGCACGTAGTGATGGGTGAAACTGAATTTTTTGAAACTCCAAATCACTTAAACCATTGTGTTGCAAAGTGATTCACTGTTTCGAAACGCTCTAATTGGGTCACGTATCACACATCATTTGATTCAAATTGGGACTTCAGATTGTCGAATCATTTGATTTAGTGGGTTTGCAAATTATTTGTTTTAGATCATAACTTCGCATATTGCGAATCATTTGATTCAGATCGGAACTTCGGAGCAGGTTCATGAATCTTTGGCTTCACATCGGAACTTTGGAGCGTGGATCGCGAATCATATGATTCAGATTGAGACTTCAGTGCAGGTTCACAAATCATTTGATTCAGTTTGGCACTTCAGAGCGCACATTGTTTCAGATCAGGATTTTGGAGTGATTTCGCAATTTTTTTTTTTTTTTTTTTTTTTTATTAAACAGTAGAAAACATCAAACCATTAATGCAGTACAGTTATAAAAAAAGAAAAAGAAAAAGGAAGTATACACAAATATGAATCCCTTAAGAAAATGAACCGTGGTTTTAATTTGAAACAGAAGACATTGTTTGATAAAAAAAAAAAAGTAGTGCTTGAAAAGTCCTGGAATTTCATTTTACATTATCTGTATGAATCCTGTTTAATAGTTTAACATTTTTCCATGTTCTCTAATGTCAATTAATGGTCACATTTATTTGCAGGTACATAAATAAAAAGTAATCTAAAATTAATATAAAAAGTATTGAGAATTCATTACATAAAATGATCAACCTAGATTACATTAAAACTGCAATTTTTGTCATGTAATCTGTAATCGGTAATGGACTACAATTTGTAAGGAATCTGCCCAGCTCAGCACTTATTATTTTGATTCTTATGCTGTATAAGAATTATTTCTTCATTCACTTACATTTATTGAGCATCTATAATACATAAATCAATAAATAAAGTTCTTACCTGACATTTAAAACTCACACACACACACACACACATTAGATTACTCATTTGGATCATTTTAACAGAACATCCATGATGGGAAAAGAGACTTGTGGTGCTGCACGCCATCTTGCTTAGCTGACATATGAAAGTGACCAAGCAAATACAGACGTGTATAATGTGAAGTGGCTCTATATTTGAGATTAGGGCTGTATGGACTTTGATTCTAGCAAACATTTCCCCTCCAAACACAAAAATGTCTTGGTGATTGCACTTCTATGCATGAATAGAAAATAGCTGCCAGCTGCAAGATGGCTGCCAAGTGAACAGACATGTATCTAGTAAGAAGTTTAGTCTTGTCCCGAATGGCAGACTTACAGTGTTGTTCTCACTTGAGCATGTATTAAAGACTACGAGACCATATTGTGTTGCTGCAAAGGTGCAGTAAAGTCAAGCTCTATTTGATGTTAAATCAATGTGCAGCTTAAAGGCAACATGGAACATGGTTACACTATCAATACGAAAGCAAAAATGCACTTTTTTTTGAAGGATTATTTTAAGATTGCTGTTAGGGCTGGGTGGTATGACAGTATGAATCATTACCGCTGTATTCAAATATATCTGTGTAGCACAGTACTACTTAAGTTATATATATACCTGACCTAAGTGTGATAAAGAAACATGCATTTGGTCTGTGTCATTAACACTAATCAAACAACACAACAGTGAGAGAAAATCACTGACTATTCTTGACTGAATCACTTTGG
This sequence comes from Labeo rohita, assembly GCF_022985175.1. Taxonomy (NCBI): domain Eukaryota; kingdom Metazoa; phylum Chordata; class Actinopteri; order Cypriniformes; family Cyprinidae; genus Labeo; species Labeo rohita. The sequence goes on along the minus strand of NC_066883.1, from coordinate 1,413,283 downwards.
GATTTTTAATAAAAATTAGTTCATATGATTCATCCAGTGAAGATTGTGAAGTGTATCAGTTATACACTTCATTATTGAATTTCTGTAGTATTTCTTACTACAGGTTAAATAAATCTACTGTAGCTGAAAAACTTAAATGTATTTCGTTTTTTCTATTGTATTATTAATTTGCTTCTTTTTCCTATTTTAATAACTAGTTTTACCTAGGATTTCAGCTAATTTCTCATAAGGTCACATTGCCCAGCCCAACAGCCGTTATTATAATCTAGTAACATCACTATGGAAGCCCGTTTTCCACACAGAATAAAAACATAAAAAAGGTAATCACGACTTATCTCACATTTCTGACTTTTTCTTGCAATTCTGAGAAAAAAAGGTCAGAAGTGCACGATATAAACTTGTAATTGTGAGATATTAACTTGTAATTCTCAGAAGAAACATCAGAATTTTGAGACAAAATTGCAGTTACTCACGGAATTGTGAGATGTAAACTCAAAATTCTGAGAAATAAAAATCAGAATAAAAAATATAAATTTTGAATTGTAAAGAAAAAAAGTCAGAATTGTGAGATTAAAAAGTCACAATTGACTTTTTTAAATTGTGCGAAGAAGCTTCTGTAAAAGCTCAAAGTTCTGTGTGGTTTTTTTTTTTATTATTATTTTTTTTTTAATAACTGCGATTGATAAACTGCATATTTTTTTAAGCTTTTAATTGTTACCAGAAACTGTTGCTGTTTATTTGTTTGTTTGTCCATTAATTTCCACCTGTTTGGCTGATTTAGGCTGATTTGCAGACCTTTTATGGATATTATCGCACTGACAGAATGATATCATAAGCATAAGCACAGTCTGTTCTCATAGCAAACTTTGTCTAACCTGCCTTTTTCTGTCTCACATTTACACCTCGCTTAAAGGGGTCCTATTACGCTCTTTTACAAAGTCTTGATTTTGTTTGGGGGGTGTACTAGAACATTCTTTCATGCTTGGTGAATCAAAAAACACATTCCTTTTCACATAATTTACATTATTACAATACCAATCTTCCCAGCCTGGCACAAAAGGCTTGATTAGTTCCGGGTTTAATGAAGGCCTGCCTTCTGAAAAACAAAATGTGTTGTGATTAGATAGCTGTATCACTGCGCTGCCATTGGCGAACAGCTTAGATGGTGTTTCAGTGCTGCCACAGCCCTTGTCAAAGCAGTTAACGCAAGCTAGATTAAAGTGATTCTTATGTTTTAAATATGGAAATTTTTCTTACAAAAGTGCATCGATTCGCTACAGGAGGCTTTTATTGAACAACCTCCCCACCCCCTGGAGCTGTTTGAGGCACTTTTTATTATGGATGGATGAACTTTATTGACTTGTTTTAGAGTGATGAAGAGAAACACCCATCTAAGCCGTTCTAAATCTTGGGAGTACCAGGATAAATTTTAATATAACCCTGATTGCATTCGTCTGAAAGAAAGTCATATACACCTAGGATGCATGGAGGGTGAGTAAATAATATGCTACAGTAGTGTTGGGTCCTATCATCATCCTGTGAGATCGCCAATACATGTATTTAATTATTTACATACTTAGTTTCATTGCCTGAAACCAGCTCCAGCATAAGACTAAAAACAGTCTAACATTATCAAAGAACATAATCACTGATTAGCCTAGCCTATTCTAGTGCAAGTTTTTATTTTTTTTAATTTTTTTTTTTTTTAAGTGAAGCCATCTACACAGTATGATGAATCAATCTCGTACCACACACTGCACACGTCTGCGGTGCATTACTGCTCTGAAGCGACCACTCTAGTCAATGCTTGTGTTTATACCCGCCACACTGCGACTCATTGAAGTGGTTTTCCGTGCTGCTTTGCTAAAGTTAGGTTAATCCCCCACCTCATCCCTACCAACCCCCCAACAATTCAAATTTCTGTAGGCGGGATTTATTTTAATGATATTCTAATTGGCGTTGTGACATCATAGCATGCGGAAAACAAACGTTGTAGTCCAAAGGAGCCGTTCGTTGTAGTTCTTGAAAAGGGTTTTTTTTAAATGAAATATCTCCCTTTGGAGTGCACTTTGAGATTTGTAAGTGAAAAAGCATAATAACACCCCTCAAACTCAAGGGTGGGAAAAAATGTCCATTATAATCTTTTTTCCGTTGTTATTATAGGAATGATACACTGAACATTAGCGTTGTTATTGTACTTTCTTTGCTGATGATACAAAATATCAAAAGTTGTTTTATAAACAGTACAAGTAAATACCACTTCCCTTCTTCATCTCATGAGTATGACAGCTGGTAGACAGCTGCGTTCAAACACTCCTGTAGATATTTGTCAAAGATTTCTGTTTTTGCAGTGTTGCATTCAGTCACAGGCATGGAAGGATCTTTGCATTCAGTCTTAGAGTGTAAATGAAAACTAATAGACCTTCATCACAGTCCGCATGTCGTCACATCCGGCCTACGATTAGTAGCGTAATCAAATTTCCACCTGCATTATTTTCAGTGTGGTCAGACTCTTTAGTATTGTGAGTATGCTGTACATACAGTAGGATTGTGAGCTTTCCTTTAAATCATGAAATATGCATCAAATAATAGTGTGTTGGTATAGGATGCATAGTTTGTTTTTTGTTTGTTTGTTTGTTGTTGTTTTTTTCTGCTCAGAGTTGTGATGTTGTGTAGTGTATTCCAGCCAAATACTAGCATCTGTTGAATCATTACTTACAAGCTTTCCTGACATAATGAATCTTTTTACATCTAAATGAGTGTTCTTTTGTCCCTAGCTCACCACATATACACGTGAAATGTGTAATGAGCCTGTAAATCAAGCTGATAATGGCTTGTTATTGTTCTCCAGATATCCGCACTCATCCGTCCAGCCCCTGATATTACACAACTTGCCTCGCATTGTCTTCTAATTAGTGACGAAAGCACGAAATTGAATTTGTGTGTGTGTGTCTGTAAAGAATAGCTCACCACTTATAATTATGAAGAAAAAGAAGCATGCAGTCAGCTGTTAAAGTGCTGTTCGATTGCAGACATTTTAATCGACTGTTACCTCCATTGTGCTGATTCTAAAACCTGGAATTGGTTCCAAGAAAAGCAAGCAAGACCATAAAAAAATATAGGTCAAGGTCAATATTCTTTTTTTTTTTTTTTTTTTTTTTTTTTTTTTTGTCAGTGCATTTTATTGGTCCTATTGTGAACAATTTTTTTCCTCATTCTTTTTTTAGCAATGTTTATTTACTTATGTTTTAAGTGCAATGCCCACATCTCAGACTCTGACCAACAACTGATAGATAGACCAACTTTTTTTTGTCTTGTTTGATAATCTGTTACAGAACAAAAAATATGTCACTGCCTTATCCCCATCCAAGATGTGGATGAGTTAGTTTTTTAATCAGATTTGTAGAAATGTATCATTACATCACTTGCTCACCAATGGATCCTCTGCAGTGAATGGGTGCCGTCAAAATGAGAGTCCAAACAGCTGATAAAAACATCACAATAATCCACAAGTAATCCACATCATTCCAGTCCGTCAGTTAACATCTCGTGAAGACAAAAACTGTATGTTTGTAAGAAACAAATCCAACATCAAGGCATTTTTTTACTTCAAACCAGTGCTTCCAATTCCAATTCAGTCTATAATCCATAATGATGCTTCCTCCAGTAAAAAGTCCATCTCCTGTTGTCACTTACATCAAAATCCAGCCACATATGTGACCCTGGACCGCAAAACCAGTCATAAGGGTCAATTTTTTTTTTAAATTGAGATTTATACATCATCTGAAAGCTGATAAATAAGATTTCCATTGATGTATGGTTTGTTAGGATAGGATAAACTAATATTTGGCCAAGATGCAACTATTTGAAAATATGGAATCTAAGGGTTCAAAAAAAAATCTAAATATTGAGAAAAACACCTTTAAAATTGCATATTACTAATAAAAATTAAGTTTTGATACATTTATGGTAGGAAATTTGCAAAATGTCTTCATGGAACACAATCTTTACTTAATATTCTAATGAATTTTGGTATAAAAGAAAAATCGATAATTTTGACCCATGCTATGTATTTGTGGCTGTTGCTACGATTATACCCATGCTACTTAAAGGGGTCATCGGATGCTAAGTTCACTTTTTCATGTTGTTTGAACATTAATGTGTGTTGGCAGTGCATGTACAAATCTACTCTATAATGATAAAAATCCATGCAGTGGTTTTTAATTAATCTGTAAAAATAATATCCCCTTTTTCAAATCGAGCCATTCTCAGATGCCTGTCGATGTGGCGTCACACCCACAGAGGCCGCTCCCACGATAGTTGATTGACATGAGCGTCTTACCTCAGACCCGCCCTAAATCAGCTGTAACAGTCAGATCTCCATTGTTTCGATGTCGAAGCAGGGATACAAGTTAGACAAGAATATCTCCAATTGAGCAACTGAGGTGTTGTGTTGCTGGATGTAATAATGAACATAGTGGTCGTCATTTACTCCCGACATCTGAGCCACTGAAGATACAGTGGATTACGTTTGTTTGTGAAGGGTTTGCACCTCCAGATCTACATATATCCGTCTATGTTCGCGCGAATCATTCATGATCCAGCTTCACTTACAGCAGAAGTGAGTATAAGGGTTTTTTATGAATCTCTGCAATCACCTTTCCTAATAACGTGTCAGTTAGCAGGATTCACGGCTAAACACGCTAAGTGCGGCTAAAGTAAACAATCTCTCAGAGCAGCAGAGAGAAGAGAGGGGCGGGGCGAACAGAGCTCATTTGCATTTGAAGGAACAGTCCATCAGAATGGGTTGATTTTTCCAGAGCTTATTTTGACAAGGTAAAAAGGGTGTTGTTTTACAAAACCATTGAGAATTTTTAACCAAAGTATATTAGAGACTTTTTATTAAGACCCTAAAGAATCGTATCAACTTGTGGAAAATGAGCATCCGGTGACCCCTTTAAGACTGGTTTTGTGGTCCAGGGTCATATATTTGTTCTGTTTTGGACCATTTTTGGCTGGTAAACGGTGCTTGATCTGTGCAGATTTCTCTCCTGATTCAGACCAGACCACTTTTTCACCAGAGGAAGTGTTATTATGGATTATGGACACTTAATGATTTGTTTTAGCTTCTCCAGATGTTAACTGATGGACTGCAGTGGTGTGGATTACTTGTGGATCATTGTGATGTTTTTATCAGCTGTTTCGCTGTCATTGTTACGGCACCCATTCACTGCAGAGGTTCCATTGGTGAGACAGTGATGAAATAACGCATTTCTACAAATCTGATGAACAAACAAACTCATCTACATCTTGGTTGGCCTGAGAGTGGGCACATTTTCAGCAAATTACATTTTTGGCTGAGCTATTGCTTTAAAGGTAAGAGGAGTCATGTTTCACCCACATAGTATAATTGCTTGTTACAGTCACTCAGTTTGGGCTGTTAGAAATGGCAAAGTATGTCCTCACTCTCTTTCTCTCTCCTCTCTGTTATGTTACTTAAAGTTGTGCTTATGAAAGTATATATATCTTTTCAAATCCTCATGTCAATGGAGTTTGGCGAGGCCAGCCAAGTCTGTCTCTGAGCTGTGCCAAAGGTGGAAAGTTGAGGCACAGCACAAGCCCTCCATTATGTTCAGCCTATTTTTCTCTCTCCCTCCCCATTTATGTGGAAACCATTTCCAATTTGTCTCGCTGCTCTCGTTGCCTGGCCTGTCACAGGAGGATCCTTTTATGATAGATGTGGTTGCCGTGGCGACCCCCGCTCTCCAGAGGGAGGGGCCGGACCGCAGTCATTCGCCGTCCTCAGAACCAGCGTCGCTGTCATTTAAGAAACCGTTGCTACGGCTACAGGACCGTTCTGGGTTTTTTTGCCGTTCGCGTGTCTTTTTCTCCTGGATCTTGAGAGGATGAAGGAGCTTTCTCAAGTTTTCTGTTTGTTTACGTGAGTTTTTTGGCGTGCTCCACGCTTGGGAGTCCTGCTTTGTGGCGTCCAGATGTTGCCGGTGCACGTGTTTGAGAGCGTATGGAATTCAGCCTGTCTGTTGACATGATGCTTTACCGTGTCAATAGTCGTCTGCAGAGCTTTCCTGATGGAGGAGGGACGCTGTAACAGCCTCTGCTTTCCTCTGGAATCAGCTCCTTCACATACAATCACATTCAAGCTCTCCTTCAGGTCCTCTTTAGGGTTTTTAGACTCTGTCAGTTCTCTCATCTTGTGGCACTTGGAATTGGTCAGCATGTACCACAGATGGTTTTTGCTGCCTTGTTTTTCCGGTATGCGCTGTAGTTAACGGTTTGTGACGGATCTGTCTTGGCATCTCCGTTCTTGGACGTGTTTGTTACGATCATGGGCTGTGTGTTCTCCTTACCGGAGGACCGGCTGGTCGCCATAGATAGGTGAGTGTTCGCTAAACTAGTCCCTCTGCTTCTGATTTTCAGTCCTGGTTGTGGATGAGACGCATTTTGTATGTCTGAATATGATCTTTCAGATGATTCACCGCATCATTCATGAACTGAGTAAGTCAGATGAGACAGATGTAGAGAATGTGCTGTGCTCCCGCAAGATTGAGAAACAGCAGTACTAGTGAAAAACTGGGGGAAGCTAATATGGGATTTTTTTTTTTTGCAATGTTTGTGTCTTGTGTGTGTTTGTGCTCAATACAAACGCAGTTTGTTGAAGTACACAATAAAAACCATCATTACTACATTTTTCAAAAGCAGCTTGGTTGAAAGAACTATATTTATACTAAAAAGAAAGAATTATATTATAAAAAACTGAAAGAACTATATTATAAAACAAGCTTTGATTTTTGTAACATAACATCATTGCTTCATAGATATTCAGTTCTAGTTTATTTGTATTGCGCTTTTCACGAAACGTATAATTGCAAAGCAGCTTTACCGAAAATTAAAGTTTCTAAAATATAATTAGTAGTAGATATAAATTTAGCCCAGTGTTAAAAGTGTAATAAACATTGTCATGTTGAATGGACAATAGTATCTTTAGAACACTGGTGATTTCCATTAAAAAATGCTGTTTAGCAGCAGTTTTCACTCTTTAAATCACGCTATTCACTTCCTTGTGCAATAGTTGGCCGTGAGCCCAGAGTTTAAAAGTCTCTCACGCTTTTTCTATTCACTGAACTCTCTTGAACTCTTGAACAATTGTATGTTTTTAGTGTGTGTAAGAGAGAGAGAGAGTTGGTTGGTGGAGAGTTGGTAGGCCTTTTTTCCAGATGGAGAAGAATTGTAAACTTCTCCCAAACTGCTTTGTTCTTGAATGTCAGTGTGAACGTGCATGAGAGTAAATACAGGCAGATAAAAGTGGATTAGGTCATGGTTCTGTGTTATTTCTCTGAAGTTACTTTTATTCTTCTGTATTAATCATATTTATTTAACATTTAGTAACTTTTGCATAAAATCCTTTGACATTACTTTTGACTTATTTTATTTTATTAAAGGAGAAGTCCACTTTCAGAACAAAAATTGACAGATAATGTTCTCACCCCCTTGTCATCCAAGATGTTCATGTCTTTCTTTCTTCAGCCATAAACAAATAGTGTTTTTTTGAGGAAAACATTTCAGGATTTTTCTCCATATAATGGACTGATATGGTGCCCCGATTTTGAACTTCCAAAATGCAGTTTAAATGCGGCTTCAAACGATCACAAATGCGTTTGTAAACGATTCTAGCCGAGGAAGAAGGGTCTTATCTAGCGAAACGATCAGTTATTTTCATAAAAATAATATAATTTATATACTTTTTAATGTCAAATGCTCATCTTGTCTTACTCTGCCTGCACTGTTTTTGTTCTGGTTCATGGCAGTTAGTGTATGTCGAAAAACTCCCGTCTCATTTTCTCCAACTTCAAAATTGTCCAAAGTCGCTGTTTACCCTTTTTCTGTAAAAGGCGTTTAGCCTTCTTGGCAAGTTCGCTTTGTAAAAACTGGGTCGGTACTTCTGCAGTGACGTAGGATGAATTTGAAGTTGGAGGGAAAATGAGATGGGACATACCTTAACTGTCATGAACCGAAGTGCACAGAGTACACGTGTGCATCGCGAAGCTAGACGAGCCCTTTGAAGCTGCACTGAAACTGCATTTTTAACCTTTAATTCGTTGAGCACCATTGAAGTCCACTATATGGAGAAAAATCCTGGAATGTTTTCCTCAAAAAACTTAATTTCTTTGCAAGTGAAGTAAAAGACATGGACATCTTGGATGACATAGGGGTGAGTAAATTATCGGGAAATTTTCATTCAGGAAGTGAACTTCTCCTTTAAGTCTTCTCGATTTAAATGACAATAAATCCTACATGAATGTGATTTTGGACTCACTGTCAGTGCTGGCAACAGCATGAAGCCTTTAATGATCTGCATCAGGACTGATCTATTAAGAAGAGCTGCAGATGCAGGGTTTCACAGTGTTTTCAGAAGAGCTTGAAACTAACAATTTCTGTTCCATTATTTTTGTTTATATGATTTTTTTTTTTATTTTTATAGTGTACCTTTTTGATATATGACCTGTGTTGATCTGTGTTTTGTAGGGCTCCAACAACCAGGGAAACCAGTTTTATTGACAAAATGAAGAAAATGGTAAGATATTTTTACCTTTCTCTTCCTAAGTAGAGGTTGATTAGGTTAAAATAATCAGCCGAAGTTGCCCATTAAATAGTCAAATGGTAAAACACTGCAACTGAATTGACTGAAAAAAACTTATAACTGAAACAAACCATCTTTTTGTTCAGTTTTTTTTAAATAAGCCAAAATAGAGTTGTTTTTGTACTTTAATGAAGTGCTAATTATGTTACAGAAGTGGTTTTGTTTTCATTGGTTGAATGCCATATTTACTGATTGAATAGTCATTTGAGTAAATTCAGTAATGAGTTTAATGTTTCCCTCTAGGGCAAGAACATTGTGGTGTTTTACGGCTCACAGACAGGCACGGCTGAAGAGTTTGCCAATAGACTTGCAAAAGATGCTCATCGCTACGGCATGAAGGGAATGGCAGCAGACCCAGAGGAATATGACATGGTAATACATACAGTGGGATTAAAATAGGCTTTTTATTCCTCTCCGTTTGTTTGTTTACGCATGCTTTTATTTGCAGAGCGAGCTCTCTCGTCTGCCTGAGATTGAGAACTCAATAGCGATCTTCTGCATGGCCACGTATGGAGAGGGCGACCCTACTGACAACGCTCAGGACTTCTACGACTGGTTACATGAGGGCGACGCCGACTTCACTGGAGTTAAATATACAGTGAGTTCCTCATCACAGCAATTACACGATTCTACAAAGGGTCTCAGTTTAGTTTCAGTGAAAATCTTCTGAAAAAATGACCATCCGAGATGTCGGTGAATTTGTTTCTTCATCAGATTTGTAGAAATGTGTCATTCCATCACTTGCTCACCAATGGATCCTCTGCAGTGAGTGGGTGCCGTCAGAATGAGAGTCCAAACAGCTGATTAAAAATGGTGTGGATTACTTGTGGATTGTTGTGATGTTTTTATCAGCTGTTGGTCATCAGACAGTGATGGAAAGATACATTTCTCCAAATCTGTTCCAGTAAAGAAACAAACTCATCTTCATCTTGGATGGCCTGAGGGTGAGTAAATGTTCGTTTCTGGGTGGACTGTTCCTTTAAGTGTTTGCTCAGAGCTTTTTAGCTTAATCAGTCATCAAAGCACTTGTATGAGCTTTTTAGACTTTACCAGAAAACACCAGGAACAATGTGTTTCTAATACATGAGGTACTTTCCAACACAAGCTAGTTTGAGCAAACAAGACCCATGACACAGTGCAGCAGAGCAGAAGTGAATCTGGGGAATGCTGTGTCATACTTCTACAAGCCAAAGTCTCCGACAGCTTTCTCAACATATACTACACTGACACTGTGCAAAGTTCAGTTACTCATCAACAATTAGTGGTTTAGAGAACACTGAGCCCACAGGTTTAGCAGAAGTGCTAACTACAGATATGACCGAGTGACTTCTGTGTAAGTTTGTTTAAAGGAATAGTGTACCCAAAAATAACATTCCTCATTATTTACATACCTTCACATCATTCTTAACGCATGTGCTGAAATGTTTATGTTAGATGTTTACTTAGATCCTTCTATTATCAATTGAAACCCACAATAGGACATTTTTTTGGGAGTTATTCCATACCGTTTAGTTTTTATATGCGTACCACATTCTTTGTTTTGTTTTTTTTTGAGTGTTATCCCGTAGAGTTGTTACGAACAAAATATGTCATCATCGTTTCGGTAAGGACAAAAGGCAATGCGTAGTCCTCATATTTGGGGGAAATAAACTAAATTTTAGTACAGTAATCTACATTTTTTTAGTATGTTTTAATAGTGTTTTAGTTTGCCAGTTAAAATTCCGTAATATGATGTGGCCGCTACCAAAGCATTTCTGTCACTACTGAAAATGTGCTGTCACGACCGAAACATGGGATGTTTTGTCAGTACACTGAATTATCAACTAAGATGATGATTTTATTGTTTTTTGTTTCAATGTTTATTCAAACTAATGAATCATTAAATTTGAAATCAGATGATCAACTTTTTGCCTTTTACAAAGAGAAATTGGATTGAAAATACAAAAAAATCTCATAAATCACACTTGGAATATTGTTAAAAATGTAATTATTCCTTTACCACTGAAAAAATGTAATAAAATAGCAAATATACATATATACAATTTTCTTTTAATGTTAGTTGTGTTTTGTCATTTTCATTCATTCATTCATTTTAGTACATCAAATTAAACTAAATAAGAGAATATTAATTAATATTAATTAATAAAGATAATGTTTCTTTGGCCAAAAACTGAGAACTAAACTTTTTAAACTTAATTATGATTTATTTTATTTTATTTTATTTCAGACAACATTTTTTTTATGTGGTTTCGAATAAAAAAAGTCTTGGACCACATTTACACACATTTATTTAGTGCTGACCACCTGTGATCTTAATACCAGCTGAATATAATAAATATAAGGTATAGATATAGAACAATCCATATTTATCTGTTTGTATGTATCATTTCTAAAATGTGCTTTTAAGGTGTTTGCACTGGGCAATAAGACATACGAGCACTACAACGCCATGGGAAAGTATGTGGACAAGAGAATGGCTGAACTGGGAGCAACGAGGATCTTTGACCTGGGAATGGGAGACGATGACGGAAAGTAAGTGACGCCGTTAAACACTTCAGTCCCATTATAATATGTCTGACCACCATCACTGTGAGAAATGCAACAGTGGCTAATATCACTGTATTCCTGCTCTGATACTATACTTAATATACTGTTACTTACATTATAAAGCAAAATGTCTACATTTTATGCCATTTCCTTGTTATTCAAAATATTGTTCTTCGCTTCGCTACGCGATTTGTTGCGTAATCAGACACATGGTGTATCCTCATGTGTTTTTACACGTAAGGTAAAATTAAAATGCATCCATGTTTAGTATATAATAATTCATGTACAACAAAACATTGCATTTTTATTTTTGTCAAATAAGATGCTGCACTACAGAAGCCCATTTCCACCACTAAATAAAAAAATTAAAGAAAAAAAGGTAATTGCGACTTTTTGTCTCGCAATTCTGACTTTTGTTCTCAGAATTGTCAGATATAAACTCGCAATTGCAAGGTGCAAAGTAAGAATTGAGATATAAACTTGCAATTCTGAGAAATGAAGTCAGTTGCGAGATATAAACCCGCAAATCTTAATAAATATGTAATATATTAATAATTATACAAAATAATATGACTTTTTTTCCTCAGAATTGTGAGATATGAACTCGCAGTTTCAAAAAATAAAGTCAAAATTGTGAGACAAACTTTTTTTTAGAAAATGATGTATGATATGATATTATGGTATTATTATGATAAGGAATATTATGATATTCCTTAAAAATAATAATATTATTACTCTTAGGAGTACATTTTATTGTACAACAGTAATATATTTCTTTCATAATTTCTTTTAGTTAAACTGAACTTTCAATTTTGACATGTTGAACATGACAAGACTTGTTAGCCACGTGCACTGGGTGATGTCATGTTTATTTCTGCTGTGTGACACTTACATTCATCCATATAAAGTAAAAACATTCAGAGCTTATCATCGTTATGGATATAAATGTAATCATAATCCCGGTGCGATAATGTTTATTGCCCAGTCCTACTAGAAAGACAAGCCTGTTGAGTTTGTCACATGATCACATGATCTCTCATTCAGATTATTTATGAGGTTAAGAATGAATCCACGTGTTTATATTATGGAGGTATTTTTGGTGCAAAACAACCGAGCGTCTGTGACGGCAGAATTTGTAGTTGTAGAGAACAGCCACACGTAATAATAAATTTGAAGTCACAGACAAAAGTCTTTGGACTTTGGTGATTGTATCCTTGTCCTTGACCAGCATAAACCAGCAAATAACCAGCTTAAACCAGCATATGCTGTTTTTTTCACCAGGGTAGTGTTATTATACTTTATGGTCGAAAAAAAAACTAGTGCAATAAGAGATCATAAAATAAACAACATTCATAATATTTGTTACCCATGTCTGTTCCTCCACAACCTGTGGAGCAGCAGTCAGTGGCTAATTCGGCTAATACAGTAGTTGATGGCAGCTACTCACCTGTTGTTACCACCTCTATAATGCAATCACAAGAAAAGACTCCAATACACCTCCGTTGCAGATGACATGACCAATAGAATAGACTGCAACTTGTTCCCTGTTATGTAACGTCGGACATAACCTGCAATAAAAACGCAGTGTGGAATTATTATACTTCCCTGATTGATTGGGTAACTGACGTTAGAAATTAACTTACCAGCTCATGCAGTCACCGTCACGGTGGCTCCAAGATACACCCCCAGTGTTGCAGGCGATAAGATCCACAAACTTGGTCATAACAAAACCGAAGAACTATAAAGAATAACAGTAACCTGATACACTGTAGCTTTACTGATTGGCCAAACTTCTCTGATCTCTGAAGAGTGCTCGCCGTTGCCTCTACAGATGCACTAATCACTTTTGCTCCGTATTTCAAATGGATGTGTGGTGCAAAAGTTGAGTGAGCGAAACTGGTCAATTGACCATATGTGCGCATTACTTCCCTGTTTTAGACAAGCCAGCTCAGTCATTTCCGGTCAACTGTACTGTGTCGTAATAGGAGTGTCGTTTGCTCGTTTTCTCTACATAATCCATTCACAGTTTGAAGAGAAGTTTTGTTTGTCTAAGAGGACCAAACGTCCATGTATACCGTTTCAAAAATGACAAACGTGAGTGTAAACAATTATGCGAGTAAATCCGCTAAACATGCGCAAGTCATTTGATCTGATTGACAGTAATTAACGAACAAAACCCCTGACAAGCCGATGTCAAAAACAGAGCTGTGCATTAAATGATTCAGACTAAATTCAGAGTAACAAAACTACAGCAGTAACAAGTTGTGTTGGTTGAATATAGGCTGTTTAATAGCTTTTACAGTTATTAAATGTATGTAAAAAGATATAGTTACTAAATAAATCAAAAAATTTTCACATTCATATTGAATGCATTATTTAATTCTTATACCATTAATATTTAACTTATTTAATTTGTAGTGAACTATATTAAAGTATTTAAATAATTCACCCTTACAGGCTGTTTGTGTCTGAGCTTATTTATTTCTTTATTTTAATGCCTTTTTGCACTTGCTATACTATATAGTTCAGTGCGGTAAAAGTACTAAAAATGTGTTATACTAGTAATGTTATAATAAATTGAAAAGCAAAACTTGAAAAAACTGTGGGAGTTGAAATGGCAGCTGCAGCCAGTGAGTGATGCTCTACTGCCATCTTCTGGTTATAAGAGTAATTTCATGTCATTTTCATCTTAAAGTCGTTGTTTTCATGAAAAAGCTTTTTTTTATATCATCTTTATGAATAAAAAGTGAATCTTTGAAGTGAATTTTACTGCATAGCTGTAGAGTTCAAATAAAGACTAAAGACTGTAATAAAGACTTTAAAATATTACAAGATTTTAAAAATATGTGACTATGAAAGCAAGTTATTGATCATCAAGAATACTATTAAGATGTAGTTGAAGAGAAGCATCTCTAGCTTGCTAACGTTAGATTAAACAGTTATGACAGTGTTTAGCTGTCAGCATTAAATGTACAACTACGTGTCTGTGTACTCTCCTGGGATTACCAGGCTCAGAATTTAAATTATATGTTGTTTAACAATATGAGACTGAACGTTCATGCCACTATCATCATTTACGATGTTGCAATTATAATTTTTCTCAGTTTCTAATAAGAACGAGGTAGGAGAGTATAGTCTCAAGAGTCTCCACCTATATATAGCACATATAAAATGAGCTTCACCAGAAATTTACGAGCTGGCTTATCATTATGCAGCAGTTCTAAAGAAGGCTCAGCAGTTCAGCATTTAAGACTCATAGCTAGGGATGGGTATCGTTAAGGTTTTAACGGTATTACTACTTCTATCGATACCACTTATCGATTCAGTACTTTAACGGTACTCTTATCGGTACTTTTTGTTGTGTTATATAATAACACTTTATTTTTTAAATGTAAAATAATTATCTATAGCTTAGCAAACACCAATGTTTGTGCCAATATCTATTACACAAACAAAACCAATATGAAGCGTGAAGGGGCTTTGGGTTTGTATTTTGCTTGGACCAGACGCAGAAAGAGTGGGTTTGTTCAAAAAAAAAAAAAAAAAAAAAAAGACAAAAGTTGCACAATGCAGCTAAACAATCATCTATGGCTAATGTTTATGTTTTATCATGAACACATTCACGTAAATTAGTTAACTGTGTTTGGGATTAAAAGTAATACAGGTTTGGAACCTGTTGCAATGTACGCTAAATTGAATGTATTTAATCACTACAAATTAATTTTTAGGTAAGCTCTGCTTTATAATTTCTTAGCATAGTTTATTATTATTTATCTATTTGTAAAAGCAGTACTATAAAGGCATTTTAATGTTTAATATTTATTTAGGCTACTGCATAAAAAAATACTCTAAATATTTAGCCTATATGTAGGCTACATGTAACTGAATGTGTGTTTATTAAATTATTAACATTATAATACTGATTTAGAGAGACCTTATGTGATGTTTATGTCGTTATTTTAACATAGCATACATACCTGAGGAGGCGGATGATGAAGTAGAAGCTAGGCAGTCGAAAACTTTGCATTTCTCTATCTGTACATAATGCACTTCGGCTAGATGTTTTGATAAATTGCTTGTGCTTCCGCCCTTACAAGCAAAAATCTTGTTGCACTTGTTGCAACGAGCATTGTCCGTGTTCACACGGGTGAAGTGTAACCATACTGTGGATCGTTTGGCTCTCTCCACCATCGTCACTCCATAAGCGCGAGCTCTGTGTACTGCGGAACAGACTACATTTCGTGCGTGAGATTGCAAATAACTGATATTGCGAATAACGAATATTATCGCAAATTACAAAAGGCTGGTCAGGTAAAATATGCTAGGTAATGTTTATTTAGCAATAATAAATAGGAAATGTATTTTTTTAAATTTCCCCAGTACCGACAGCAGAACCGTTAACGTCAGAGCTTATCGATACTTCGGTCTTTTATAATTAGGCACCGGGACCGATTAAGTACCGGGTTTCGGTACCCATCCCTACTCGTAGCAGCAGATTTGTGCCGTTGTCGTAGTGCACTTGTGTTTGTGCTAGAAAAAGCAACCAAGAAAAAAATATATATATGAAAGAAAACATTCTACAAGTGTGCAAATCTTATTACAAGAATTCACATACTGATTTGCAGATGTACAAAATTTGTCCATGACTTCACATTTGTAATGCAGGTGTGTGAATGTGTTTTGCACCCATATTCACTGCAGCAATAGTAGCAAAACATGCAAGCGTATGAGTTTCTTGATTTGTGTTTCGTAGAATAGGATTTGTGAACCTGCAATGAAGGATTCAAGAAGGTGTAACTGTTTGTGGGAGAAAAAATCTACAAGTTTGCAACTTTTGTCTGTGACTTCACATTTAATATTACACACGTGTAGCTATTGTCTACAACTGCAAATTCTGCCGTCACAGGCGCTCAGTTGTTTTGCACCAAAAATACCTTCATAGTATACGCACCTGTTGTAAATCTGACGTTGTGTTGCTGTCAGTTCTTAAGAAACAATCACAAAACCAGTTGAAAATAACTGATGTGAAGAATTGTTCGTAATGCAGCATAATGATTTTGTGTGAATGTTTCTCTCTCAGTCTTGAGGAGGACTTTGTGTCGTGGAGAGAGCAGTTCTGGCCGGCCGTGTGTGAACACTTTGGAGTCGAAGCAACGGGTGAAGAATCCAGGTCTGAATGCTCAATGATCTCTTCAGTAGCATTTGTTCCTCTTTCCTCTTTTGTTAGCGGGTCACAGTGACCTGACCTGAGAACATGCCCTTCTCTGCCGGTTAACACCACTTACAGGCCTTTTCAGACTGAAATCCAGCGCTCAATAGACTGACTGAAGAATAGGTTGTCAGAACACTGTAGATTGTGTGTAGCAGTCGAACACATGCTGGGTTTGTTGTCTGTCTCTCTCACACACTCTCTCTGTGTCTCTCAGTATTCGTCAGTATGAGCTGAAGGTACACACTGATCTGAACATGAATAAGATCTACACTGGAGAGCTGGGACGCCTCAAGAGCTTCGAGAACCAGAAGCCGTGAGTAAAGCACTTCGTTCACTTTCTCAGACCGTCAGCAGCTTCATTTCTAGAGCCTCCCACATTTACAAATCGCTCTTACCTAATCTTGACAACAGGATAAACACTTACACTGTGCTTCATTTGATCAGACACGGACATAATGTTTGTTTAAGATACAGCTTGGAAAGGTTTTATTAAGGGACAATATTTACCCATGTTTCACATTTATGAAGGCATATTGTTTTACAACCAAACCCATTTCAACTTTTAATCCATTAAAGTACACGTGTGTTCCTCAGCTATGGCTGTTAAATATATAATTAAATCATTTGTCAAAGTTTGAAAGCATTATGATTTTTACATGTTTTTACTCACCAGGGCTGCATTTTTGTGCTCAAAAATACAGTAAAAACTACATTTGTGAAATATTTTTGTAATTTAAAATAGCTGTTTTCTATGTCAATATCTGTTAAAATGCAATTTATTTCCGTGATCAAAGCTGAATTTACAGCCTTATTACTCCAGTCTTCAGTGTCACATAATGCTTCAGAAATCACTCTGATATGCTGATTTGCTGCTGCTCAAGAAACATTTATGATTATTATTATTAGTGTTGAAAACAGTTGTTCTGCCCAAATATGTATCCAAAAACATGATAATCAAAAGGTTTTTTTTCCCCAGCAAATATACATTAAATGAATCAAAAGTGATATTAAAAACATTTATAATGTTACAAAAGATTATATTTCAAATAAATACTGTTCTTTTGACTTTCTATTTATCTGTGAATCCTAAAAAAATATTCAGCAGCACAAACTGTTTTTAACATCGATAGTAATAAGCCATGAATAATGATTGAGCAGCAAATCAGCATATCAGAATGATTTCTGATGGATCATGTGACACTGAAGACTGGAGTAATGATGCTGAAAATTCAACTTTGATTACAGAAATCAATTACATTTTAACAGATATTCACATAGAAAACAGTTATTTCAAATTGTAATAACATTTCACAATATTGCTGTTTTTAATGAAATAAATTCAACTTTGGTGAGCAGACGAGACTTCATTAAGAACATTTTAAAATCTTAATGGTTCCAAACTTTTGACAGGTGCTATATTTGGGTCATTATAATTGTGGGTACATCTCTCACATGTCTGTGAAGTACTTTTTAAATATATTTTCCTCAATATTAAGCCCAGATGCTTAATTTTCTAGTACACAAATATATTTTTTCCAGTCACACTATTATATGTTGAAAAAACCATATCAAAAATAATACGTTTTTACTGTGTCCGAAAAACCATTGTAAACTAAGTTACCCACTTGAAAACCCCCATCAAAAAGGAACGGTTTGTTCTTTTCTCGCATAATTTGCACAGTATGATGATATTTCTCTAGAAGCAAGTGATGTTCTCTCTCTTTCTCCTAATATTGGTTAAACTAGCAAACCTGTGTCAAGAGCGGATTAACTGACTGTCAACAGTGTTACACAAGTGTTATTGTTGCAAATTTTAACAAGACAATTTAACTAAATTTTATGTTTTGTTCATGAAAATATATTTCTAAACATACCATATGCTCAGTAGTTGTAGGCTTCCATGTTGAGTATAGGCCCAAAAGTGATCTGTCCACTGTGTTACCCAGTATAGGTAACATGGTGGACAATAGCAAACATACAGTAGATGGTATTTTATGCACATATTCCTACAGATCAGCTTTATTTACATCGCACTTTATACAATGTAGATTGTTTCAAAGCAACTTTTTTCTGCACATTGTCAAATTCTAAATGTACCCCTAATTATAGAATGACACATATGTAGTCTATCAATTTTAAAAAGCTCAGTTTGGGGGACTTAAATGCTTGACATCTGGCAACCAGAAAGATAAAAGCTTCTGCAGGCTTATCATCTATTATGCTTAATACATCGAGAGAAGCAAAACTCATGATCATGATTAAAATGCAGTTCATCTTGCAGCCCTGTCTGAAAAGAACCAACACTGAACTGACTGACTGAATAATGATAATATTGTCTATTTACAGCAGAATCTGAGTCTCTATAATTGATTGTTATTTTCCTGTTTGTCACAGTGAAGCTGCCTTGACACAATCTGTATTGTAAATTATTATATTATATTATTATTTTATATTCTCATATTATAATAATATATTATTATTAAATACTATACTATCAGATGTTAGATAACAGATAAAAGGGAAAAATGCACAGTAAGTGCAATTTCTGCAACCAGTTTTTGTCACATGTGGCATTTTTGTTCTGAGCCCTGTTTAATTTACCATGTGTTACTCATTGTCTGTTCTCACAGGCCTTTCGATTCAAAGAACCCTTTCCTGGCTCCGGTCACTGTGAACCGCAAGCTCAATAAGGCTGGTGACAGACACCTGATGCACCTGGAGCTGGACATCACAGGCTCCAAAATCAGGTACCGAAACACACATCAGTATATACTGTAACCAGCATACACACTGAGCAGACACATTCCCCCAGTAATTAGAAATGGCCAAATATTACCCTGACATTTGATATTCATGATGTGTTGTTATAGGGGAATGTTAAATAAAGTTATATTTGTCTGGCCTCAGCTGTCTAACAGTGCTCATTAATGTCAAAATAATGTCAAAATAATAATATTAATTAGGCCCAAACAGTTAAATTTAATAAATTAATAATTAACTACATGAACTTCCTATATGACTAGGGATAGGATGAAGGATTGGGCTTCCACTTTATTTTTACAGTTTGTGTACTTGCCTAGGAAAGTAGCATAAGGTAACTACATGGTTAAAGTTAGTACTACCTAGTGGTACCCAGTACTAGTGCCCAGTTATAATAAGTGTATAGTATGTACATGTTGATACAACTGTAAAATAAAGTGCTAGTTAGTTAGTTGCATGTAATTGTGTATAATTATTGTTACTACTATAGTAAGCACAAGTAAAGCGTAAGAAGGACACCGTAAAATGAAGTGTTACTCCTGTTTTGCTATTTAAATTACTATTATTTTTATTATTAATTATTAAAAATGTTAAAAAACTGATAGTAATATGCAGTGATGCAGTGTATTCTTTTCAATTGTAGTGTTTTGCTTTGAACAACAACAACAAAAAATTATATATTGTGACTATATTTTATGTGATTCATTTAATTCATAACTGAATGCATAATTTAAAATCAAAATATTATTCATAAATATGTAAAATTGAGTACAGTAAGTTATACTGTTCTTCTTTTTTCATTTAGTTTCTTTAAATAAAAAGTTAGGAGGCCTAAAATAACGTCTCATGTTTCATAAAGTGTGTGTATTTTGGTGCAGGATTGTATGTCGTGCACACAATTTTACTCAACTTTCTTATCAAGTGTAAGAGTGGAACGTTATGAATTAAAACTGATAAAAGTTAATCTAAAACTAAATTTGCCTAAAATAACAATGTGTAGTCATTTAATGATGAGTGAAAATCTGTTGAACTTTTTTCCAATTTCAGGTGGAGTTTTATTTAAGCTAAATTTAGTTAAATCAAACTTGCACCTTTGTGTGTTTAGACTACTGCACAAACAAAATGACCCTTTAGCTCCATCTAGTGTCCCAGTTGTGCTTACAGGGATAGTTCACCCAAAATAAAGATGAAGGTTCTATTTATTTTTTTGTATGCATAAGTTTTAATTCCTTTTAACCAGCTACTTGCAAATGTCTAAATGTGTGTAGGTATGAATCAGGAGACCATGTGGCTGTGTATCCCATCAACGACAGCAACATCGTCAACAGGATCGGTGATCTCCTCAAAGTGGATCTTGACACCGTTATCTCCCTCAACAACCTCGACGGTATGACATGAATCCTTCAGAGCTTCAGCAGCACATTCATGCCTGTCCAGCTGTCAGGATCACTAAAGCTGTGTAGCTGAAATATATTTGTGTGTGTGCTGGATTTCAGAGGAATCCAATAAGAAGCATCCGTTCCCCTGTCCCACCACGTACCGCACCGCTCTGACTCACTATCTGGACGTCACCAGTTCTCCACGCACAAACGTGCTCTATGAACTGGCACAGTACGCCACTGACCCCAAAGACCAGGAGAACATGAGGAAGATGGCCTCCTCTTCACCTGAGGGCAAAGTAAGATCACCAGCTCTACTACTGCCACTCTGCAAAATTCAAGCCACTTAGAAATATAAACTATATTCAGTGATTTAGGATCATATTGTGTTATAATGACAATAGTAGTAATAGAATTTTGTATTAATAGTGTTAGTGGTAATATTAATATGCGTGATATTGTTACAGGAGACAGGTTTTGTCACGATGTTCAAATTATGAACATTAATGGCTTGAAAAATACTGATTTTAAATGCCATGGGGGAAAACAGTCACAACATTTAAAAGGATAGTTCACCAAAAAATGAAAGTTCTGTCATTAATTACTCACCCTCATGTTCCAGACCCGTAAGAACTTCGTTCATCTTTGGAACATCTTTGTTTTTCCCTCCCAATTACTTCTCTTCCCGGTCAGTCTTTGATACATTCATGAGGGTATCATGAGAGTTTGCATAGAAAAGAAAAAAAGTATTCTTGTAGCTTCATAAAATTATGGTTTAATCCCTGATGTCACATGGACTATTTTAACAATGTCCTTACTACCTTTTTGGGCCATGAAACATTTCAGTTGCACTGCTGTCTATGCAGGGTCAGAAAACTCTCAGATTTCATCAAAATATTGACCATTGAAGATCATGAAAGTGACTAATTTATGACAGAATATTCAATTTTAGGTGAACTATGTGGCACGACGCAATATGACACAACAAATCCCAAACAATAAACTGATTTGGTGCTGCACAGTTTGGGGAAAAGTCTTAATTGCAGTTTTTCTGGTTAAAAATTATGATTGCGAAAATAGAATTTTTAAAACGAAGAAAGAAAACATTATAAGAAACAGCAGTTTGTTGTGCTTGTTTCAGGGCTGCACAGGTTGACCAATAACGATTGTATATCAGTTTGACTAATAATGATTGTTAGGATTATTGCTAGGAAATATTAAACAAAATAAGAAATATCTATTTAATAATCTATTTTTTTGCATACGCCCTATATGAAATATGAGCCTTTTATATATCTACTGAAGAAATAAACTCCTGAACACTGGAGAAAAACTTGCATATGTTACTTCAGATATCTTCAAATATCTTTAAATAGGATGGTGTGAGCATAATGAAGCACTAATTACTGAGCTTAATTTAAAGTTAAATTGTAGTCTTTTTTTTTTTTTTTTTAAAGACATTCTGTATTTAAAGTTGCAGGGTGTAAATTTTAGCGGCATCTAGCGATGAGGTTACGAATTGCACATAGAGATGCTCCTAGGGCTGCACGATTGTGGTAAAAATCGTAATTGTCGATTATTCCCTTGAAATTGTAATTGCGATTAATAATTATGGTTATCACAATTTACATTGAAAGATCTTTTGAATAGCTTTATACCATTGTTTGAAGCAACTGCATGCCACATTTTTATATACAGTTTCATCTTTAAATATAAAAAAATTAAAAATTACCTTAAGATAACCTGTAGGAAAACACACGCAGTCTCACACACACATAGGTTTTGTGGTTTTGACTCAATGTCTTGTTGGAGTCAAATGCTGGGTGTGAGTTAAACTGTGATTCAGTGTGACAGCTGACAGTATGTGTGACGTTGTCTTTCTCTTCTCTCAGGCGCTGTACCAGAGCTGGGTGCTGGACTCCTGTAGGAATATTTTGGCTATTCTGGAGGATTTGCCGTCTCTGCGGCCGCCCATCGATCACCTCTGTGAGCTTCTGCCCCGACTGCAGGCCCGCTACTACTCCATCGCATCCTCCTCCAAGGTCAGAGAGCTTTAATATACTATATATTAAGCTAAAAAACAATTATAGGGCAAACATATGGAACAATAACATTTTGGCTCAAGCATGTTGCCAAATAATGTGAACTTTCAGACTTTGTCTATGCCAAAACAAATGTAAGAGGAAATGTTTTCAGTGGACTTTCAAAATTGTCTTTGCTTAAGAGAACAAGAAAATATACAGTTGTTTTGATTTTATTTTTTTATTTTTTTTATTTGATATTGTCAAGTTTAGCATCAGATACAATGTGATTTTTGGTAATTGCAATCTGGCAACAACAGCACATTTGTGGATCTATTCATCTGAGTAAGTGATTTGCAAATAAAAAATGAAATGTTGATTCATATGTAACTGTCTACAAATTATATAAGTTTTGTGTTATACCTCAAATACCAAGAGAAATTATATTAGTGTTATTTCATCATTCATTTCATTCGTTTCTCTCAAATGATTTTGATATGCAGGCAGGGTTGCCAGGTCCGCGTAACAAAAACATCCAAACTGCTACTCAGAACAAGCCCAGTCATGGCCAAAACTAGCTCAGTCACATTCTGGGGCAAATTGGCTCTCAAAATTGCATTCCAAATGTTTTTCCTTCATTCAGCAGGAAAACTGTGGATTTGGCAACACTGTATGCAGAGCAGACTGAACGCTCCTGATAAAGGAGCAATTTAGGTTTTTCTTTCAATTAATTACACAGTAATTATCATTAAAAAAAAAATGTAAAAAAAAAAAAAAAAATGGCATTGTATGGTGCACTTTGTGTGTATTGAAGTGTTTTGTGTGTTTTGTGTGACAGGTTCATCCCAACAGCATCCACATCTGTGCCGTCGTGGTGGAGTACAAGACTAAGACGGGTCGGGTCAACAAAGGAGTCGCCACTAACTGGCTGAAGAACAAGATGCCAACCGACAACGGACACAAGGCCACGGTGCCCATGTACATCCGCAAGTCTCAGTTCCGCCTGCCCTTCAAGTCCACAAACCCAGTTATCATGGTCGGACCGGGCACTGGCATCGCCCCCTTCATGGGCTTTGTTCAGGAGCGCAAATGGCTCAAAGAACAAGGTATGAGATACGCTGTTATGTGCTTCCTTAGTTTCAGCATTTGTCAGCATTTCGTCAGTATCACAAAGGAGGCTGAGCTGTCTCGTAAATGTATTCAAAATGAACAGAAAGTGACTGCACTGAACTTTTGTTCTGATCTTTTTATTCCCTATGCACATAAATCAGATGCATATTACTTTCATACATTATGGTCCGGGGTGGGGTTAATTATTACATGAATGTTAGAGGAGACATAACACCATAAAGTCTCATTATTACACCATCTGTTCAAAACTGCTGTTGCCACAATTTTAGATACTAGCCTAATATAAGTATAATGTGAATTACTGAAGCTAGAAATGAAATAAACACAAAGAAATGCATTACAAGCAATCAGACAAATACAACAGAACAAATATACAAATGATACCAAGTTCTTCATGTAGGTTTATCTGTTCTGACAAAAACAAGAAATACTGCGGAAATGTAAATTCTCAACAAAACAGAATAACTTTAAAGGGGTGCTATTATGCTTTTTCACTTTTTGAATTTTAGTCAGTGTGTGGTGTATATCTTTGGGCATAAAAAAAGATCTACAAAGTTACAAATCTCAAAGTCCACTACAAAGAGAGATATTTAGTTTTTAAAAATCTCTTTGAAAGAACTACAACAAATGGCTCCTTTGGACTACAACGTTTGTTTTCCGCATGCAATGATGTCACAACGCGGTCCATTAGAATATCATTAAATTAAAACCCGCCTACGGGTTAGCAATGCAGTGCAGAGAGCTGCTTGAATGAATAAACACAAGCATTGACTAGAGTGGCCGCTTCAGAGCCGTAACGCACCGCAGACGTGTGCAGTGTGTGGTAATAGATTTATTCATCATACAGTGTAGATAACAGCTTCACTTATAGGGCGAGTGTTTTTTTAAAATGCATAAACTTGCACTAGAATAGGCTAATCAGTGATGATGTTCTTTGATAATGTTAGGCTGCTTTTAGCCTTATGCTGGAGCTGGTTTCAGGCAATGAAACTAAGTACCTCCTGTAGTGAATCAGTGCGTTTTTGTAAGAAAAATATCCATATTTAAAATGTAGGATTCACTGTTAATCTAGCTTGCGCTGACTGCTTTGACAAGGGCTGTGGCAGCACTGAAACACCGTCTAAGCTGTTCGCCAATCGCAACGCACTGGGAGAGCTGACCATCACAACACATTTCGTTTTTCAGAAGGCGGGCCTATATTAAATCCAGAACTAATCGAGCCATTTGTGCCAGGCTGAGGCACCAATGGATCCTCTGCAGTGAATGGGTGCCATCAGAATGTATTGTAATTGGGTGGCCTGAGAGTGAGCACATTTTAAGCAAATTTAATTTTTGTCTGAACTATTGCTTTAAGCACATTAAACCATGAAATAAATTGATTCATTACGTTTGCTGTGTGACAGTCAGCTTTCTCTGCATGGAATTTGGGTGTGTGTGCATCAAAAACTGACAGAACAGCATGTGAGAAACAAATTAAATTCTCTTTTGCTTCTTATTACACTTTCATACCATGTTTATCTATATTTCTCCCAGCCTTATTCCACTCATACATAACCAGTCATTGTCAGATGATTTCAGTTCAGTTCAATCAGCTTTCACTATCACTCTAGTACAGGGGTGCTCAACCCTGGTCCTGGAGATCGACTTTCCTGCAGAGTTCAGCTCCAACTGTCCATACACACCTGGATCAGCTAATTAGGATCTGAAGGAGCACTTGATAATTACAGACAGGTGTGTTTGATTAGGGTTGGAACTAAACTCTGCAGGAAAGTCGATCTCCAGGAACAGGGTTGAGCACCCCTGCTCTAGTGTTTCAACATCCACCGTCACTCAATTAATATCTTGATTTACCATTTGTAGGCAAGGACGTTGGAGACACAGTGTTGTACTATGGCTGCCGTCACAAGAACGAGGACTTCCTGTACCGAGAGGAACTGGAGGAGTATGAGAAGACTGGGGTTCTGACGGCACTCAATGTAGCTTTCTCCAGAGACCAGGCAGAGAAGGTAGCACACATGCTAGGCTACATCTCCCTAAAACATCTCCCTAAAATACCCTTGATAAGAGTTTTTCTAACTTAGAGCCAAAAAGCTCATCAGCACGTCCTCTCTGTAACATCTAATAGGGATATTTGGTAACACTTCAGTTTAGGGACTAAGTTCTCAATATTGAGTAGTTGCTTATTAGCATGCCTATTATTAACATATTGGCTGCATATTAGTATTATAAAGCACATATTAATGCCTTATTCTGCATGACCATATGTGACCCTGGACCAGTCTTAAGTCACTGGGGTATATTGTATTAATAGCCAACAATACATTGTTTTGGTCAAAATGATCAATTTTTCTTTTATGCCAAAAATCTTTAGGATATTACGTAAAGATCATGTTCCATGAAGACATTTCATATATTTCCTACGGTAAATATATCAAAATTACATTTTTGATTAGTAATATGCATTGTTAAGAACTTCATTTGGTCAACTTTAAAGGCAATTTGCTCAATATTTTTATTTATTTATTTTATTATTGTTATTATTGCATCCTCAGATTACAGATTTTCAAATAGTTGTATCTCGGCCAAATATTGTGCTATCATAACAAACCATACATGTAATTTTATATACACACACATATATATATATATATATATATAGTATTTATATTATATTATATATATATATATATATATATATATATATATATATATATATATATATATATATATATATATATATATATATATATATATATATATATAGTATACTAATACATGCAGCAAGTTTATTGAGGCAGAATCGAGCCATTTGTTGGTGGTGGTGAGCCACTGTAATGATGAGTGAGTCATTGAATCATTCATTCAACCGATTCATTGAAATCACTCGATTTGTCAAAAAAATGATTCATTCAGTAGCAGAATCACTTCTGTGTGTTGATCAGACATGCACAACAGTTCTGCTGTGGCTTTGAGCTATTTTCATTTCCAAATATAAGCAACAATTGACAGTGTTGTATTTATAATGTAACACGCACATTTATCGAACTGTTCAAGAAAATCAGTATCACATTTGTGCAGTTATTTGGGGAAAATGGCACTCTAGCTTGTTGTTAAATTATATCATATAAATATAAGACAAAATCCCATACAAGGGGGAATTTTTTTCCCCTCATATCTTAAGTTTTAGACTCCTATAACTGCATTCTCATATCACACAGTCAGTCATCGTGCAACATGTTCATCAGCAGTTGCATTACTGTAAGATAACATACAGGTCCGGACGGGTGCACTACATGAATTAGTTTTTAAATCAGCAGCCCCAGTTTAAACGCGTGCTGTTCTCTGCATCACTTCCTTGATGTGTATTTCCTACAGGTGTACGTACAGCATCTGCTGAAGAAGAACAAGGAGGTCGTCTGGAGGCTGGTTCACACAGACAACGCTCACATCTACATATGCGGGTGAGTAAACATCAAAACTTATCAAAACATCATGACACAGAGCATCTCTGACACCATTCTCACACCGCCCATCATTCTCCTCCCGCAGAGACGCGCGTAACATGGCGCGGGACGTCCAGAACGCCTTCTACGAGATCGCAGAGGAGCTGGGAGGAATGAGCCGCACTCAGGCTGTAGATTACATCAAGAAACTCATGACTAAAGGACGCTACTCGCAGGACGTCTGGAGCTAAATGAGCTCCGCTACATTCCCCTTCTGTACATTCCTGATGTGTGCATTCATGAGGATGAGTCTAACATTTTTGCTGTCGTCGTTTGGGGAAAAAAAAAAAAAAAACAGACACACACAACCTCATTCTGAAGTGAATTATGTCACATTATGTTAGAGAGAAAATCCTGTGTAGAATCATGATCTTAACATACTAATCAAATACATGATATGCATGAAACTTTATAATCAGTAACATGGTAATTTTTAGCATCCACCAAACGCAGTGTCTGTAGAGCTGGATTAATGCTGTAATGGTACTTTGTAAGCGTGAAGAGGCATTAACTTACTCTTATTGTTATGAACTTGATGAAAGTGGTTTTAAACATGCACAAAATAACCTTTAGATGTTATAAACGTCACAACCTTTCATTTTGGTCTGAAGTAAAAGCATCTGAATGTCTATAGATTTTTCTTGTCAGACTTTTTTATTATTATTATAATGGTTGAATATGAATGTAAACTCATTTCAAAGCGGATGACCCACACAGATTTCATTTTTCTTTAGGTGCTCAAGTTCATTTGTCATAATTTCATTATTTTTTATGTTCTCTGGTAACAGACATACTCTGTCTCTGAGAGTCTTGTGTGTGTGTGTGTGTGTGTGTGTGTGTGTGTGATATTGAGACACAGACAAGGGAACAGATGTTGGTCTGGAAGCTCTAGTGCCTTATTTACTGTGTCATTTGCATTAGTGTAAGAGTTTACTATTTGGGAAGATGATAGAATTATATAAAATAGTAGTACATTTTTTTTTTTTTTTTTTATCACATAATCATAATTTTATATGCACTTGTTGTTTCCAGTACATACAGCTGTTTAGGCCTATTTGTAATAATTAAATATAAATTTAACATCACCTTTGTCTTGTTTTTGTTCACTTCTACCCATCTGACACCACATGTAAGAAAGGTTTTGTTACCCATGATCTTAAGAGACTCGTCTAATAAGGGACTAGTCAAAAATCTTGACACATTTTTATTCATTTAAAAAAAAAAAAAAAAAAGTTGAATTTGATTACTTTTATTAATGCTGGTTTTAAAATGGTCTCCTTTCATCTAGAAGTTGCATTAGCACAGTTCTCGCTAGAAGGTGCTGTGCTTTATGTAATGCAAGACATAAAAAGTGTATTGTGTGCTCTTTTGTTGTAAATGACTCGGATGATGCTAAACTGTACGTAATGTAAACCACTGTGAGACCACAGATGGTTGCCATTTTCCCCCCATGGTTTATTTCAAGTTTAGAGTTTATTTAGGAATCCTGTTACTATGGAAGCTTGCTTCCATCACAGGATAAAAAAGTAATTGTAATAATATAAATAAAGTAAATAAGGTAATATCCTATATTTTTCATTTGACAATTTTGAGTTTTTTTCCTTGCAGTTCTGAGTTACATCTGTATATCTCAAAATTTAGAGACTTTCACTATTCAAGATACTGGGCAAGAATTGCAAGATGTAAAATTTAGAATTGTAAGACATAAATATAAAAAAATGGAGCTAAAAAAAAAAAAAAAAAAAAAATCACAATTACCATTCACAAATATTCCATGTTGGGGCAGAAAAAAAAAATTAGAGGGCAAGGCAAGTTTATTTATATAGCACATTTCATACACAGAGGTAATTCAAAGTGCTTTACATAAAAGGAAGTAGAACAATCATAAAAACAATGATCACAACAATAAAACAAAAAATCTAAAATGTAAAAACTGATCGATATAATGATTTAAAAATTATTTAAAATAAGTTTAAGACAGTTGAAAATGATTATACATAATGCAATCAGTTCGGACGAAGCACAGTGCTCATTCAGTAAATGATAAACAGATGAGTTTTGAGTCTAGATTTAAATGTAGCTAATGTTTTAGCACATTTGATCTCTTCTGGAAGCTGATTCCAACTGTGGGCAGCATAATAGCTAAAAGCGGATTCCCCTTGTTTTGTGTGAACCCTTGGTACTTCTAACTGACTCGATCCTAATGATCAGAGTGGTCTGTTAGGTTTATACAACCCCTGGCAAAAAGTATGGAATCACCCCTCTCAGAAGATGTTCATTCAAATGTTTAATTGTGTAGAAAAAAAAAAAAAAAAAAAAAAAAAAAAACAAGCACATATATGCCACAAAACAATTTTCACTCAACAATCCAAACTTCTGGCTGCATAAAACACTTTTTTTAAAAAAAAAAGAAAATAACTACAGTCAGTTACAACTGTTTTTACAGATCACACAGAGGAAAAAATATGGAATCACACAAATCTGAAGAAAATTATATGGAATCACCAAATAAAAACACTACCAGTACTTTGTTGCACCACCTCTGGCTTTTATAACAGCTTGAATTCTCTGAGGCATGGATTTAACTAATGACAAACAGTATACTTTATCAATCTGTCTCCAGCTTTGTCTTATTGCAGTTGCCAGATCAGCTTTGCAGGTTGGAGCCTTGTCGTGGACCATTTTCTTTAATTTCCAACACAGATTTTCAATTGGATTGAGGTCCGGACCATTTGCAGGCCATGCCATTGACATTATATGTCTTTCCTGTAGGAATGTTTTCAAAGATTTTGCCCTATGGCACGATGCATTATCATCCTGAAAAATGATGCTACCATCACCAAACATCCTTTCAACTGATGGAATAAGAAAAGTGTCCAAAATCTCAACATAAACTTGTGCATTTATAGAAGATGTAATGACTGTCATCTCTCCCACACCTTTACCTGACATACAACCCCATATCATTAATGACTGTGGAAATTTGCATGTTTTCTTCAGGCAGTTGTCTTTATAAATTTCACTGGAACGGCACCAAACAAAAGTTCCAGCATCATCACCCTGCCCAATGCAGATTCGTGATTCATCACTGAATATAACTCTCATCCAGTCATCCACAGTCCAAGATTGTCTTTCTTTAGCCCACTGAAACCTTGTTTTTTTCTGTTTAGATGTTAATGATGGTTTTCGTTTGGCTTTTCTGTATGTAAATCCCATTTCTTTTAGGCGATTTCTTACGGTCCGGTCACAGACATTGACTCCACTTTCTGCCCATTTGTTCCTCATTTGTTTTGTTGTGCATTTTCTGTTTTCAAGGCATACTGCTTTAAGTTTTTTGTCTTGGCGCTTTGATGTCTTTCTTGGTCTACCAGTACGCTTCCCTTTTACAACCTTTCCATTTGATTTGTACTTGGTCCAGATTTTAGACACAGCTGACTGGGAACAACCAACATCTTTTGCAACATTCTGTGAAGATTTACCTTCTTCGAGAAGTCTGATAATCCTCTCCTTTGTTTCAACTGACATCTCTCGTGTTGGAGCCATGAGTTATGTCAATCATCTTGGTTCAACACATCACTAATGTGTGCAAGCACTCTTTTTTAACTGCAGACTAATTAGCAGTTGTAATCAGATACAGGTGTTTGTTTTAGAAATGCAAAGTGCATGGTGATTCCATATAATTTTCCTCAGATTTGTGTGATTCCATATTTTTTTCCTCTGTGTGATCTGTAAAAACAGTTGTAATTGACTATAGTTATCTTTCTTTGTTTTTTTAAAAACGTGTTTTATACAGCCAGAAGTTTGGATTGTTGAGTGAAAATTGTTTTGTGGCATATATGTGCTTGTTTTTTTTTTTTTTTTCTACACAATTAAACATTTGAATGAACATCTTCTGAGAGGGGTGATTCCATACTTTTTGCCAGGGGTTGTATTCAGTGAGCATATCTGCAATGTACATATATTATAATACGCTAAAAAAAACAATAATTGAGATCTAAACTCAGAATTGCAAGAAAATATATATATGTGTGTGTGTATGTATAAACATTTAATATTTAGTAATAATATAGATTTGACTGCACTGACACTGTCCGATGAGAATAAATCTTGAAACAAAGTACCTTTAAGGGTATTCTACTGTCTTTGGCTTGAAATTAATTTTTAATTACATAAACTCCACATTTTTTTCCTACACTCACAATTTACAAAGACCTACTGAGATCAGCCCATGACAAACAAAATGGATGTATACACTTTACTGTTTTTAACCCTTCATAAACAAGTCACTTCATAAATAATTTTTAATATTTAAAATAATAGCATAATAGAATGATTATAAAAAGCGTTGTTTTGGTAATAAGAGTCTTGGTGTCCCCTTCATAGGACACATCATAAAATATTTATTATTATTATTTGTTTCTTATGCACCATGTAATGATGTAAAATAAATAAATACTATTTATTCTCGGGTTTCAGGGTTTTATTATTATTTCTATAATAGTTTTTTTTCTGTAATGTAGCGTATTATAATATATGTATGCATTATTTATTGTCAATATATTAATGATCAGTTCATTAATCATTCAGCTTCCAACGACACTCTCTTCTTTCATAGGCGACTTTGAGAAAGAAAGAAAGATAGAAAGAAAGGAAAACGCGCGGGTGACTTATTCTTCATACTGCAAACTCCTTCTGTTCATTCAACAATCATGTATACCTAAAAATCAGGGGACAAATCCACTATTGATTTGAAACGCGACGCTGCATTTCACCTTTAGGTTTTACACCTTTTTTACAGCACGTTTGTCATCGTCTATCCGTCTGTGATTACAGTACAATCACTACTGTGAAACCTAAAGAAAGCGTCCGCCATCACATCATGACGCCACAAAGCTAGTGGAGATTACCACGTGACAGAAAAGGCGCAAAGTTGATACCACTTTCCAACAGACGGGGGTCTTTATCCAAATACATTTTGACAAAATATATGCCATGCCGTTATTCTTTGCATTTCCTCTATTACAAGCTTTGCGATAAATGATGATTTATAAACTCCACTGCTATATTTCTTTTGTTATATGTGCCAAATAAACGAACGAATCCACACGTTCCCGCTAAGTAGACGGTACCATCCAGTCTCGGGTCAAAGTTCATAAGAAGTCTGCAGTGCGTGTTCCGCTCGTGCCGGGTTTTTAATTTCTTTATTTTGGAATAGGTGGCAATTTCATTTTATTTCCTTCAGAAATATGGCCTCAGGTAAATATCTGTTATATTGTAGCCTATAACGTGGTAATCGCTTTTTATCTGTTTGCTGTTCAGTTTTGAGAGACATAAAAGATGATTAACGCAGCGCGGTTAGCATTAGCGGCTAAACTGACGACGCGGGTTTTGCCAGTATTTAAATATATAACTACATTCACGACAGAAAAACAATATAAGGCTCTTTAAGTGGGTTTAACTCATGTTTAGTTGTATGAAACTAGCTCGGTGGGTATATAAATGGACAGGAGATGAATGTTTAGCAATTATGTTCATAACATGGCGTGGTTTGAATTTTAGCTTAGCATTTGTTCTGACGATCACATGCACCATTATGTACGCGTTTCACTGACCTGTTTACAACATTGTTGTAGTGCTGTTTACACTTAATATATTCTGTCTAATTGTTTCTTTCTGTTCGCAGATTCAGGCTACGGGCAGCCTGGCGCTCAACAAAGGTAAACGACGAATTATGGGCCTTCTCATTTGTCTATATTATAAATTGTTATGGATATCTAATGTTATGTAAGCATTCTGGTACAAGAGTGAGGTAGCAGTACTATTGTTATATTTTAGAAATAGTAGCTCGTTGGCTTGTTTCAAAATGTAATTTTTCCCCCTTTTTTTTTTATTTGTGCAGCTACGGATCTTATGGTGGATCCCAGGGCTATCCAGGAGGACAGGTAGTGCTTCATTATATAATTTGGTAGCATGCATCATTAGAGTGTTGGAGCTTAATGAATTTGTCTTTCCAGCAGGGATATGGCCAAGGCAACGGGAGCGGCTCTTACAGTGCACAGAGTTATGGCAGTTATGGACAGTCTGGTGGTATGTGTGTTTTTTTTTTTTTTTAAATATATAAATTATTTAATGATGGTTGGTGTGTAATTGGCTTGTTTTCTTGTAGGAGAGAGTTATGGCCAGTCTACTCAGGGTTATTCCTCTGGTGGTTATGGTCAACAACAACAGCAACCGCCGCAGCCTCCTCCTCAGCAGCAGCCGGGCTATGACAGCTATGGACAGCAGGGATCTGAATCCTCGTCCAGGTGAGAGAGAGCTGAATTCGCTATCACAACCACATCTTATCGCTGTCCTAATTGATACACAAGTGTGTTTAAATGCACCTCAGAAAACTTCTAATTACAGGGTTTAAGCAAGAAGTGTTCTTAACTACATAAACACAAACAGATGCTTTCTAACTAGTGGCTGACTGATGATGCTTGACTTTCAATATACATTTACTACATTACAAAATACTTACAGTAGTGCAGTGGGGAAATTCTGCTTTTGATTGGCCACATTCCTGCAGAGTTTAACACCAATCTTGTGTAAGAGATGTTTTCATGTGAGGTTATGATGTAAATGGGATCACGTGCATGGTATGGCCACAAGGTCATTCATCTACTTTCAACAGGACCAGCATCTTTGATCCGCAAGGTCCGTGATGCGATTGAAAATCTTTTTAGCCATCCCTGATTGTTAAACAACATCTCCATTCTGTCTCACTGCAGTTATGGCGATAAGTCATACGGGCAGCAGCGATCTTACGGACAACAGTCAGGAGGAGGTGCTGGTGGAGGTGCGTACAGCCAGTCCAGTGGCTCATACGGGGGGTCTCAAGGTGGATATGTGCGACGCAATGATGGTAATTTAATACTGCATTTCTTGCGTTGACTTTTGATCCAGATGATTTATTTTAACTGATTTAATCAGATTTTGTGAGGTGTCATACACCTGTTTTCACAAACAAGCCCCATTCACACCAAGAATGATAAATATAAATATAACTAAAGATAATTATATTAGCGTCCACACTGGTGCACATTATCTGCTGTTTATTCTTAAGTGTATGCTCGTCTGCTGTTTAAGTTCTCAAGATTGTGATGGCAGGATTGATTCTGATTGGTTGTCAGTGTTATCTTTAATCAGCTGAAAAAAAAAATAATTCTGAAAATGATTCCAACGACATCACTTCTTTGCGCCTTTATCGTTATAGCTGTGGTGTGGACTCTGCAGTTCTTAGATACTGAGAATGATTTTTAGAATTATGTCTTTATCGTTATCATTCTTGGTGTGAACGGGCCTTAAAGCCTAATCCCAGACTAAAATATATCTGGGCTGTTTTAACTTGGACTTATCTTAATATGTCAGTGCCATGGTTTTGTTTCAAGATGCACAACAGTAGAGAGAGAGTGAGTGTGTGTGTATGTGTACTTGTTTTTGCTACATTGTGGGGACCAAATGTCCCCACAAGGATAGTAAAACCTGAATTTTTTGACATTGTGGGGACCGGCTTGTGGTCCCCATGGGTACAAAAGCTTATAAATCATACAGAATGAGATTTTTTTGAGAAAGTAAAAATGCAGAAAGTTTTCTGTAAGGGTTAGGTTTAGGGGTAGGGTTAGGGTAAGGGGATAGAAAATACAGTGTGGACAGTATACAAACCATTGGGCCTATGGAGAGTCCCCACAAAGATAATAAACCAGACGTGTGTGTGTGTGTTTTTTTTTTTTTTTTATTTTTTATTTTTTTGTTTGTTTTTTTTTTTTTTCTTCCCCTCTCTCCTCTTCTTCTCTGAGGCTTGTTCATAAAAGAGACTTATGTCCTAATTAAACTATGGCCTGAAGGATTAGTTCACTTAGAATAAAAATATCCAGATAATTTACTCGCCCTGATTCTGATAAATTACCAGAATTTTTTCTAAAACTTGAATCAACTTCAGCGTCATTCTTCTCTCTTTACTGTTATCGTTGGGATGTCTCATTGTCTAATTCTAGTGTTTGATAATTCTATTTCAAATCACAATTCCTTGTTTTCTAAAAAATAAAAATTGTGGCAAAACATTACATTTGAATTAATCAATAAAATCACAAAAATCACCCAGCCCTACTGGAAGTGAGCCAATCTTTTTTTTTTTATTTTTTTTTTTTTAAAAACCTAAGGCCCAGTCTGTGAAACCAGGCCTTAATGTTTGGCAATCGAATCCATAAAGTCTCTCCTTCTCTCCGCAGGTGATAACCGGAGGTTTGGCGATGACAGTGGCTCTGACAGGTCGGAGGGTTTCAGGGGCAGAGGTCGTGGGGGTTATGATCGTGGTGGTTATGACCGCGGAGGCTACGACAGAGGTGGCCGTGGCGGCCCACCCTCCGGTATGGGGTAAGTCTGCCCACCCCAGAAGGTATTACAGCACACTGTTAAAAATCAACAATGCACATAGACCTGATAGCTGTTGATTTATAGGATTTTTGCAGTGGATAACCCACATGGTCAAATAATTCTTGTACCACAAAAGGAGGTTTGTCTACTTTTATTATTTGAAGTGGTTGCACCCTTTATGGACCCACCATATGAAGTGACACTCCACCCAATGGAATGTTGTTAGGTTATTGTAGTTACTTGTGTAATGCTAATAGCTTTTAGGCTACAGGTTTCTCTCCATCTCCACTAGTCCATGTTTTTATGCATTTAAATGCATCACATTTACATATAGGATGTACTACTGTATCTTTTTTTTTTTTTTTTTTTTTTTTTTTAAATGTATAATCTTTGTTTGCAATGAAATAGCCTATGAAGCTGTTGTGGTAATAAACTTTAAATCAAATCACAGGATACAATAGCACAAAAACAACCTAAACCAATAAGAAGCTTGTTACATCTATGGATATTTTCACTCAAGGTTTCATCTGCTCTAGAACTCACAAGTCTGACTGAGGTCAGTGTAAACACGAGAATTGATCGGAGGCCTGGCTAATTCTGGTGAAGTGAGAGCCCTAAGTAATGCATTTGGTCCTCATTTTTATGCATTTCTCCGGTTTCCTTTTGAAGTAAATTCTAATTCTGAAGAAAAGGCAAAACAATGTTGACGT